>NW_007579033.1:0-56674 GCF_000690725.1 Stegastes partitus | reverse complement strand
TGTTTGCATAGAGGTGCAGGATTTATATTGCAGTAAAAAATGAGCTCACAGTGAATGAAAATAAGACATAAGCACAATATTCCCAGAAACTGCTTGAGGTTTAATGGCTAACGTTTGACAGGGAGAAGCTTAGACACAATATGGAATATGTGAAGTCCTCTGAGTAAGATATAAGATAAACTGTGTTGAGGTTAGGGTGACTTGATTACATTAGCAATTAATTATTATTAACTTGGTGAATACAATGTTAGTATGAATAGGAACAGATAAGTCTTGTGATATTCTGTATTTTTATTATTGTTGACTGATAGTGTGAAAAAACCCCAAACTAACAGTAACTCTGCTCATAACAAGTCACATGTGTGTATCTAAAGCCTGACAGATCTCATTCTCTGGTGCCACAGAGCTCCTTTATTGCCCAAAAACTATTAAATCACATCAATGAGCCACATTGTTGCTCTTAGTGGCATGTCCTCTCATTACCTCGAACACACACGGTTTATTTTGACTGAAACCTTTACAGTCTAATGACAATACTTTTGCCAGCACACTGTGAAATTAGGCCACAAAAAGGACCCAAAACGCAAAGTAAAGGAACTCCTTGAGCCTCTATGTTACGAACAGAGGGAGAAAAAAAGACATAAAAGCTTGAACAGAGATGACACTTCAGAGTTTCTTTCGCTGCTGTACTCACCTTGTGACTCGGGGGTTTCTATCTGAGAGTTCTGGTTCTTCCCTCTCCTCCTCTGCTTCTCGTCCTCCCAGATGGCCTGCAGGCCGGGGTTCCTGCCAATCTGATCTGGACACAAAGGAAAATCGCAGCCCACATAGTGTCAGCTCATAATACCATCACAGTTTTTACTGTCTTTTTAAGGGGGGTTCTAACAAAGACAGTTTTTATGTCAAGCTGCACGGGCCAATTAAACCGACATCGGAACTCAAGCTGACAAACTTGAGCACATATATGCTGTAGGTCTATTTTGAAAAGTACAGTTTTAACAGCAGATGGAAAAGTATGAGTCAGAACACATGTATCGCCTGCCCTGGAGTGGCCTCTCCTTTCCTTTCCTCACTCTAACACAGATTCTTGGAGTGGTTTACGCTTCTCAGTCCGGTCTGATGTAAATCATAAGGAAACGTCGTACACTTGGAGCCCTGATGCAACTGCTGTCTTTAACGCAATAACACAACATCCCACAAAACAGGCACTACCGGGGTAACCTGAAGCTCTCCTCCTAACAAGGACATGTTTACTGAACTGCTCTTTTAAAGCTCCACCAACAAATCCTGCACACATGTGGCTTCAAATACCAGTGAGAATTTATCCACTGGAATAATGTTTGATTTTAAAACCAAGAAATCAGGCAGTAAACTGCTCCCTCGAGTTTACACTGAGTTTGTCACTGGCTTCAAAAAAAGACGACTCAAACTTATGTTTGTTCAACAGCGTGGTTAAGTCTGACTCTTGGTATGGACTTTGGCATCCCAGTTAGAGAGGAGATAACCAAAAAGATGGGTGTATTTTTTTTAATCAAAACCCACACCCAGTTTAGCTTTTATCAACATATGGTGACTCCACTTCCTCCTCCCATCCAACTGTTTTGTTTTCACCTCCGCAAGTACAAGGATGGGCTTCCTGTTTCCTTTCTCTTCACACTCTAAAACAAAAACAAATCCAGATGTCTGAGGTTGAAGCACACTTGAATACAAAGATGGAAAAGCAAACAGAAGCAATAGTTGCATCTGCTCTTGGGGGTACACGGCTAAATCAGACGACACCATCTGCTTTATTGGCCTCGCTCAGTTTCATCCCTCCATCGTGGAATCCCTCATCTCTGCTAATCTCTTCCCCTCTCTGCTCCCCTGTGACAGGAGGTGTTAGGTCAGCTCCACAGTGTTTATGTTTGGGGCTGCTAATGGATTTGATGTGCGGAGGCAGTCGGAGGGAGGAGGTCTGAGCAGCAGTGTCCAATCAGTCATCTGAGCTAAATGTGCTGCATCTTTCTTTTCACTTTACTTCCTCTCCCCTGTTGTGTTATTACATTTGTGCCGGTGCTGGCAACAACACTGGTTAGAGGAAAGGTGCAGCGGGTGAATACGATGTCCTGAGAGAACCTACTTTCGATCTCAAGGCGGTTGAGGACGTCTACAGCTACGGCATCGACCTCCAGCTCGCAGGTGCTCTGCTTCTGCACCTCGTCCAGAACTAAAGAGCTGCAGACAGCGAATCAAAAGAAAAATCCACATATTTGTCAGCATTCAACAATCTGCAACTAAACCTAATACACAAATGAATAACATAAACTGATAACAGCTATCACACAAGGAGACGGAAAATTGCTAAGAGCAGGAAAACAAAATTCTTTACGAAATAAGAAAAAGAGAATTATCCCATGAAGCATGATGGACACCGAGCATAAACACTGAATTTAGCTTCTACTGTCAGAGAGCATTCACATAGACTTAGCAGGGTCTGCAGGTGGGACTCACCAGGGTATGGCGTTCTCCTCCCAGCGGACAAATGTGCCCCCCAGGGTGCTGTCATTGAGCTTGGAGGTACAGGGGCTCTTCCAGGGGCTGATGCTGGGTCGACTGCTGGAGGCTGTTGGTTTTTCTGGGGCGGCTGCTGCTGCTGCTGCTGCTGCTGCTGCTGCTTCTTCTTCTTCTGGAAAAGGCACAGACACACAAAACTAAATGAATGGCAGCATACTGTAGTGCTTCAGTAAGGGAATCTGTCAACGGGCCTTTGTCTGGATTTTCCACAGTCGAGTAAAAATAAAGTAGATTTGTCACTTGCTTTTCACAGGCAGAAATGTTAAATTCAGAGGGTTATGTGACTAAAATGAGAGCGAATATTTGAAGCATGTTTACATGGGGATATTCACTTCCAATAAATACAGAGGCAAACCACCTTGGGACTCAGAATTAAAGTTTATTCTTGACCTTAGAAACAAGGCTCAAAAATCAAGTCAAAGTTTATTGACTAATCTTAATGTAGCGTTCTCTGAATCTGTTCACTACTAAAGGAAAGGAGTCGTTGGTTAAGTTTTTACGGTGTCACTTCAGTTATCATCATGTGACTTGAGTATGTGAGAAATGGTCACGCTATAGCAACTGGCCAAATACATGTGACAGCAGAAGGCGAAGAATCTCTTGTGTCAGAGGTGATTTTCCTCCATGATCTTGTACTAGTTATCCACTCACTCAAATTCGATGACCTCTGACTTCTGTCCAGTAGATGCTTGTTATGGTCTGGTGTTCACTGACAGCTGCCCTGCATTCTAAACAGCATACTTTGTCTGTTTCCTTTCAGTATGAACTACAGCTGCCCATACAAAGTAGGGCAAAGTTGTATGCAGTGTACACACATGTGCAAATACCACTTCATCATAATATTGTGCCTTGACCATCTGGCTCGTAGATCCGTTACAGTGTGAAGTTTTGTTTGTTACTCATATGTGACATATCTTCCATTGTGCAGAGGATTGTGGGTTAGAATGACCAGAAAAGCATGCAGGCTTGCATACTGCAAAATAAAACTGGATGCAGTAGGATATTCTGATGTTTTTGGCAAAGTGCATTCGACATACTGTGTATTGGGACATACTAAATCTTTTTCTGGCGTACTATATGCTATGGTAGTATGATTATTGGAATGCGCCCTTGATTTTCCAGTGTTTATTTGATTTTTCCAGTCGTAAGTCCTCCCTACTTCACAGAGAGTGTTCCCCAACGCTTGTTGATAATGTCATACTCCACTGTGCACCATGAGAGATTTTAAAGTGTTGATTTCTGCAAACCAGACTGATGCTGTGGCTATACTGTAACATGTGCAGACCTTTCACGGAGTGGCTAATGCATTACTACACCTCCATTATACTTAATGACAGTGGCTACATCAGGCATGTGAGATCCAGGCCACAAATGTAAAAATAGATCAGGCTTCTTTTTTTTGTTTTTTACATGAGGTAAGTACAGCTCTTTAACACAGAAATGGGTCATAAAGTGCCTATATTATATAAATTATATTATAAAAGTGTCTATAGGTGCATTTTTTTTTCTTTAATCTACCCATAAGCAGGAAGTGACTGCTTTATATTAAACAGGGCTTCCACTTCAGCCGTGACCATCTTGCTGACATGCATTTTGCCTGTACCTACTGATGGTTGCTTTGTAACTTAATCTCCTACAGAGTCTACTGTACTCTGCAGATATTAACTTATCCATATTATACAAACTCAGTGCAAAGCTTGAAGTTTCACAGCGCTGAGAATAACAAAATAAAAGCATGCCATCTAGTTTATCATGATCTTTCTTTTCTTTTTTTTCTTTTTTTTTTGGGGGGGGGGGGGGTTTGTTTTTACTTCTGTCCCTTAGACTTTTGCACAATCCCCTTGCTGCTGGAACATAGCAACTTTTCTCACTGTGGGATTAACAAATGATCATCTAATCCAATCTTGTTTTGCCACAATCCCATGCAGTACATGCGGTGTAGCCATCAAATTACATTCCTGCGGTACATCCCGTCCACAATCGGTCGTCATACGTAATCAGTATAGCCACGACGTTGGGTCACAAAATGGCAACGAAGCGACCTACTGAGGCAGACCACCAGGTGTTTTTCCAGATTATATCTTTTTTTTTTTTCCTCAAATGATTGCTTCCAAGGTTAAAAAAAAAAAAAAAAAGTGATATTCCACTTACAATTATTTGGAAGTGAAATGAATTGATGAGCCACCTCATCTATTTTGCTTGTCAGAACAGAAAAATTTAATGCATAATGGATCTAAGTTATGCAGTATTGGCCATTATTTCTGTAAGTGATAATCGTATTAAAAAGACCTGGGACATTGCTCCAACATCTAAACAACTTTAATTGGAGGAAAACCAAAAATGAGCTCACCTAAAATGTTGATATAAACTGCATGCACCCAAACCTAAGCCAAATACCGCAGATCAAAGTTGAACCAGCAAGTTGGACTGTAAACTGTGCTGAGTGTTTACACCAGACAGTTGGTAATAATTTTACTGTTTGACAATGTTTTTTCTTCCAAATACATTTGGATAAACAGGGGTGTTCATTTACAGCTTGACTCAGTGACCACTCACAGATCTTGTCCGGTTAAACCAGTCAGTTTTAAGCAATCCACCTGGACAGTTTGATGCTGCTATTGCTGGTACGGACGTCAAAAACTAAATCCAGTTGCAATTAACCATAATTATCTTTTAAAAATATGTAGGGAACTACGTAGCATCAGTGTGTAGAATAAAACCCCATCATTTTGTCACAAGGAGAAATTTCAAGGATATTTCTTTTAGGATTTTTGACACTTTGCAACCTCAGTATTTAGGAGGTGAGTGTTCAAGCTGTGAAATGGACTTCGAAACACATTAAGGTTTCCATTCATCTTAAACTGGCCCACTTTACCCGCCCAACCTCTTTTATCACTCTTCCACTTGATCCCAGATTAAGAACCTCCTTTCAAGTTAGAGCTCAAGAGGGGAAGAAAATGTAAACAGGTGTACCTATTATTGGGGTATTTTGGTTTCTTTGTTGAAAGGGGCACTCGAGCCTTCTTTCCATTGATTGCATCAGTGTAGAGGTGGATCAAACATGGGAACCCTGCTTTTGTCGGAGGTGAGTCAGGCGTGAGGATTTTTATAAAAGAACTTTATTAAATTCAAGTGTGGAATTTCCTGTCTTGAATCATTAATGCCCTCACATGTAAAGGAGGTCCTGCTAGGCGGGGCGCTCTCTGGGAGTACGGTGAGAGGTGTGATCGGGCATGATGAGCAGGGGTACTGGTCCGAGGTTAGAACTAAGCTGTGATCAAACAGAGTTGGCAATCAGGGGTTTAGTCTCCATCAGGGGGAAGAGGAGTTGGGTTTGTGAGAGTCAGGTTTAGCAAAGATCTAAGGAGGAAACCCTCCGTATGACACTCCCACTGAGGCCCAAGTGACTGCTGGGTTCACTGCCTCAGGTCCAAACAGCCTCTTTTCAGGAGCTAGGACACATTTCAAAATAAGTGCAGAGATATTCAACCGGCTCACTGTAGCTGGATGAAAGCTGACAATGCTGACGAACACTAAAGTCCAAACACTAAAGTCCAAATTAAGATAGCCCTAATTTCACGAAAGTTGTGCGAGTTGTGTTTATTTCGAAGATCTGTGGGCCAAGTACAAGCAGAACAAAGGAAAGTTGTCAAAATGCCAAAGACACAACGGTATAGGGGGCATTTTTATAGCTCCCTGCTGCAGCAGCAAACTTGGTGAGAAACAGCTTTTTCTGTACTGTCAGTTACAGAGGAATATCTGTATATATGTACATTAGCTAGCCACCTGGCACCTAAATTATGTGCTAGTGTATTAAAATTAGAAACACAGGCGCAACAGTATAACCAATATAAAAAGTTAGTCCGGAGTCTGGGTAATGTAAGAGGAGTCACACTTTGTGTCAAACCCACTAAGCTCTGTCAACATTTCTGCTTCTTTTAGAAAAGCAAACTCACACTACTCCCAGTAAACTAGTTTCCAGCCACATCAGTAAGCTACTAAGGATCACTGTACATGCTGAGCACCGAACAGACAAAGTTAATGACAAGCTAGTCAAAAATAGTGCAGCGTTTTACAGTTAAAGAAGAAGATGGTTTCACTGGGAGCTTGGGAAACCAGCTAAAAATAAGGAATGTTGGTTTTGCACTGTCAGGTTGCCTACAACACAACTCCAAATGAATACTAATGTTGCTCCCTATCAGCTGGATGTGTAAGTAGGAAACTGTGAGGTAACCAGTTACACAAAGTAGCCAAGAATAGAGTATTATTATTTCTTGTGATTCTACTGGGAAGACGACAATTTATTTTTATAAAGCTGCTTGCAAAGTTGCTAAACTTAGACAAAGAAAAGCTGACAAGTATTCCCTGTGTTTTGTTTACATTCTATAAACTGTCACATGCAGTTTTTGGTGTGTGGAAGCCTTATAAATCAGAGTGTTTGAAGGCAAAACCTGGAAAAGATGCAGCAAGTCTGTGGACTGTCACTCTGCAGAGTTTACAGAGCTCCAAAGGACTCGGCTACAGGGAGCTCAGGCAAACACGAGCGAGAGAGTCTGGAGACTGCAAAGTGCCTGCTGCCGACACCCAATATCTGCTTGCCTGTTCTGCCTTCACACCTTTTGATTCAGTCTTTTCACCAATTTCCTATTTCTGTAAAAGCTTCCTAAATTATTGTCAGGAGAGGGTGTGCTTCCACTACATTTTACTTTTTCCTCCTTGGTGAGAAGCTGCAAAGAGGTCAGAGGAAGCAAGTACAAAGAGCGAGAAAGAGAGAAAATAGCCAAGACCACAAGACAAACATGTGAAGAGAAGCGAGAAGGCAACATTAGAGATGAGAACAGAGAGAGCTTTGAAAAGACAGAGGCATCCTGAGGCAGAGGTGAGATCAGGACTGATCCGATATGACACAAGGCATGGCAGCCTTCCCTGGCCTGCTCTCCATCCCTGCTGTGCCACAGGGTAACAATGAAGTGAACAGTAAGAAACCCAGCTCTGCCAACTGTCCAGCAGAGACAAAAAACAGCAGTGCATTCTGCGTCCTAAAGCTGATGAGACAGCAGAGGGGGGCTCAACATATGTGTGGACTAAGAACTGTCCTAAACAGAGAGAGGGTAGGAGGTGAGAGCAAATGTCAGATTTAATTCATAGCTTTTTTTTTTCTGAGTATGATTTTGTTTATATGTAAGCTTTGTAATCAAATGTTAAAATAAAAATTATATCAAAGCAGTTTGCAGCTCGAAGGAAAAAGGAAAAACAAAGCAAACCTGCCAAAAAAGGAAAGTAAACAAGAAAATGAAAGTAAATCCCTTAGATGAGGGGTGATAAATTGTGACCTCTCCTTCTCTATAACTTACCTTTGTTGTGACTCCTGCGGAACTTGACAGCACCCAGGTTAACCAGGTTCATGCCGTACAGGTTGTAGTCTATGAAGAGCTGCAGCAGGTAGGGGATGTGGCCTTCGTGAGGCTGGTAAATCTTGTTCATCACTGCACCACTTTGTAACAGCTCACACACTCTGCAACAAACAAAGACGGCTCCGTAAAATGTCAGCCACATCAAGTATAATGGAAAGACACGTAAGTGACTACAGATAATTACTTGAATTTTCCTTCAGTTCCACACAAAGAGGCCATTTTCGGTGAATGAGGTGCGATCAAGATGTTCTAAGACTGTGTCTATAAAAAGCAAAAATTGCACCTGACCACTACCCCCTTTGAAGTGGTGACCTTGTGCAGTGCTACATGGCTCCCAGTGCTCCTGCCACATCTGAAACGCTCTCTGGAAGTCCCATTCTGGCCACTTGCAGGTGCATATTTGCAATTCTACTAAATTCCATGTCTGAATCAACCTTAATCTCAAGGAACATCACTGGTGACAGGAGTTGGGTCTCTGGCTACAGCCCAGAGAATTAACAGCAGTTTTCAGTGGTAAAGCCTGTGGTGTCCAAGGCTAAAGAAGGCACATCAGGTCAGCAACACAACCAAGAGAATGCTCGTCTCTTTGTGTGACACTCACAGGGTTGTACACTGTGTATGTATTCCCAGTGTCCAACTGTTATAACCCACGACCTCCGCTATAACCCTTGTACATGGGAAGCCAGCTCAACCAGGTGAGCTATAGCGGCACCCAACAGAACAGAACTTCCAGAACCGTTTCAAATATGGAAGGAGCACTGCAAGTAGTGTACCGCTGCACAAGAAGACTAATTAAAAAAACGATAGCAGCCACATTTAAATGAGGTACAACTTTTGCTTTTGGTATGCACAGTCTCTGAACTTTTTGATCACACCTCGTTGAGAATATAGGAGGTGGTCTCCCTTTGAAAGCCAAAAGGTTTGGCTGCTACAAGTTGGCTGTTGTGTCAGTGAATTATGAATGGTCTCAACAGAGGACGTTAATCATTTGTGGGTAACAATTGTTCTTTCTCTACATCAAACATAGAGAAGGAAAGTATTGCATTTAGATGAAGCTGAGAAAGACAAATTTGCAGCAGAGGTGTAGATGTCATGTGTCTCATATCTGCAGACACCTTATGTAAATTAATCCTAAAAAAACATGCTAGTATATTCCACCATGAGTCCAAGACTCTGAAAGCACTGCATTTTACAACTGTCCTGCACAATCACAATCAACCGTGCTCCTTTTGATCACTGCATTAATCGGTTTCCTAATTCTCTGTGAAGCAACTTGAATAACAAAACCAATGCATGGCAACACATCACCAGGAAATGAATGGTCTCGCTGTGTTCTGGTACAACTAACCAAAAACAGCTATAAAAACTGAGTGCTCAAGTCTGCCACAGATCAGTATGTGTGAACCAAACGTTAGCAGCAGTTCAGACTGAAAACTGCGAGGCAATATGTTGGTGGAGGGGTGAAGCTTCAGGTAAGACAAATAGGATCCAGGAAATTGTGTTGGAGTAACAGACCCACGAGTCTGAAGATTTATTAGACGCCAACACACTACACAGAGATTTCTAACACTCTAAAACAGGGTTTGACTCGTTGAAAAGCTAGAATGTAGACAAACCACAGAAACGCAGTGCTCATATTACAAAGTAATCCACTAGGAATGAACATTTGCACACATGTAATCAGACAACACAGGCCCTTCACGGATGACACTGTTTTGTGTTCTGGCGAAAGTTGAGTTAGGTTTAACATTTTTGTCGGATGACCTTTTTTGGCAGAGCTGCCTGTGAAGTTAATGATCTGGCTTCATTCAAATTAATGAGGGGTGTGCTTCTATTGCATGCTGTTCGGCTGCACTATAAACACAGCCTTAGATCCTCCCTGTCTGGTGAAGAATTCATAGTTATGGAAGTCTGAGCAGAGACGATTAAGTGTCAGTTGAGTACATTCTCTGACTTGACAAAACTGATTTTTTTGTGTTGTGCTCTATTTAAAAGGCCTACACAATTAAGTCACACGTGTACTTCTGTGCACCTACGGCAGCTTTGCACGTTGGGCCTGAGGATAGAATGTTGAGACTAGAGCACAGAGGTTGGTTGAGAATAAAGAAACACATTACAGAAGTTAAGAAAGACTCTTAGAAGTCATTACCTCTTCAGTAACAAACATCCAACTCTATCCAGTGAGTGCCCCACAAACCTCCTGCTTAACGTAATTGTCATTATGAGAAATGACATTAAAATTTACCTGGATGTAACTTAATCTCTGCATATAGCTCACTGTCACTCTGCATTATATGGTTAAAAAAAAGAAAGCTACAGTGAGGAACATAAAACATTACAAGGCCTTATCTCACATACACACATGTCCAGCACAACAAAAGACATCAATGGGTAAAATCTGTTGTTCTATTAATCAAGATTTCCACAGGTACCTACGACAGGACTCCTGTTATCGGTTTGATTTGGCTACAATTGGAACTTTAGAGAACTTCTCTGAGCCACATGAGACATTAAACAGCTATGACATTTAAATAAACGGAGTGCATCATCACATCTCTAATTGTAGTCTTTCCTCTTACTACTATGTTCTGTATCCACACAGAAAAAAGGACGACCTGTTTCCTCATATTTACACTTGATGCACTTGCTGGACAGATAAAGATAAATGGGGAGCAGGTCTCTTTGTGAATGTTTAACGTCTGTCCTGGAGTCATGTTTCCCCTTTAAAGGTCAGAGCCCCTGTGCTGACTGACTGACTGACTGACTGATCAGAGACGAGAGGCTGAAGAGGGATTCAAGACAGCCAGGTCTGCCATTCAACCTCTTCAACTCCACTCTTCTTCCTTCTTCATTTCCTCTTTCCCTAAGCCTTTTTATCTCTCACTTATTAGTTTTTTGTCCTACTTGTGCTTATTCTTTGCCACTTTTCAGTCTGATTTTAGCCTCATCTACACCTCTCTCACTCCCTCCACTCTCTCAGTTATACATCATCCTCTCCTCCAGCCTCTTCCCATCGCTCTCCCTCCCCCTCTCTCTCTGAGTCACTTGCTCTTTGCCAAGTACCGATTCAGTAGCTCACATTGTCACCACGACCGCTGATCACTCTGGCAAATAATTCACAGTCTTCCCGTGTGCTTCCGTGCACACACGCACACACACAAAACACACACTCAGCCAATCAATGCGAACAACTGAATACGCAGCAATCGATTTCAGTTTAGTGAGCTGGCGGAGTCATGCGCATACTGTCTGGCATTCAGAAACATCAAACAACAGGAGCTCGGGATGATCCCTGTTCACATTAAACTGCATCGATCCACAGTAACCTTACCTTTTGACCATCTGTGGATTGTACAGATAGATCTTCATAAAGTGCTTCTCCTTGGCATGGTAACCATAAAAAGGCCTGCAAGACAAGAAAAAGAGCACACAGAATGTAATCAACATGCAAACCTTGATCATTCATCATAAGGATTTCAGTGAATTTTAATCGGGGTATGAAATCCCGTGTGAAAACACAGTATCCATTTTAGGCACAGCTCAGATGAACTGTGTCGGTAAGACCAACAGTCATGAATCACTTACATGCCAGAGACCAGGACCACCTTGAAGACGTGCTGGACGTTGGAGGAGGGGTTTCCCATGGCAACATTGAGGGCCCTGTCGATGCTGAAGGCCACCTGCCGCAGGTATCGTTCTGGTTTCTGCGCATAGCCATCGTATGGCACGTAGATGTAAGGGAACACACCGTGGAGGTGGAGACATGTCTTCTGGCCTGAAACACAAAAACAAACAAAAAAAATACAATAACATTAAACACCATACCTACAATTTTATCAAATGTTGACACTGTGGACCCCAAAATGCTACCGGCGGGTTGGAAAGGCAGTTATTTAAAAAAATAAAAATAAAAATCCCCCAAATCACACCATTTATCAAAACCAGACACTGTAAGACAGAGAGAATTGTTGTGTTTTCAACTTTCCGACAGTCCTTGAACTATTCACTACTACTCCTCTGAACCTGAACCAAATCCAAGCTTATAATGTTGATATTTCATTGATAACACTGTATTCAACATGTCCCATTTAAAACTTCAACAAAAACAGGTTGCTTGGACTAACCAGATTCTGTAAAAAAGAAAAAAAGAAAAGAAATCAATTCTGCATGCCTCGATGCAACTGTGAAGCAATTAATGACTCAGCTGCAACAAACAGTCATGAGACAAAAATTCAGGGCCTTTTCAGCTAAAATGCAGGCTGTGTGAGCAGATAGGAGACAAGTATGGAAACAATTTAAAAATGTATGATGCAAAACATCTATAGTATGTAGAGTCACCTTTTCATTACAGTATTGGTAACAGCTGTTGTCTCGTGTTGCACAGGCTGACTCCAGGTTTTTCGACTTTTGCATAATAAATAATCAAAGATATTTAACTTCAGTTTTGTTTTGTTTTTTAAACTTATGTCAAGACATTTCTGAGTTCTCTCTACTGCTAGTGATGGTTGTGCTCTTTCCATAGAGGTGCAGGACTTTATATTGCAGTGAAAAATGAGCCCCCTGTGTGCTTGGAGTTCAGAGAGTTAAAAACTTTTTAGAGCAGGAACATTTTGTCCAACTGCACATGATTCCACATGTCAACATTTAGGTAGGTATTTGATTAGATTTTTGCTTAAAGTGTCCCTAAATCATAATACATGCCAGTATCGGGGCAATATGAACCAACCCACTCTACTCATACATATTTCCCAGCATGCAGTGGCACAGTCACTGTTGAATATATACATAAGCTGTGCAGCTGTAGCCTTTGATGTGACTTCTTCCACAGAGACTATTAAATCTAGTGACAGGCTGCAATTGAGATGGATGGAGTGTGCTGAGGGTCCAGTAAACAGTTTTTTTTTAACCCCAATACACTTTCTGACTGCCCACTGCAAGACAACACAGATGGATGAGTGCAACAAAAAAAAGCCTGTAATGTCGTGATTCATGACAGCCACGCACACAGTGCAAATGCAACCCATTAGCTAAATAACTGAACAAAAACTGGGAGGAGGAGCATTGGTGGTGGTGGTTGTTGTGGGTGGAGTAGAACTGGGGGCGATTGAGGTCTTGAGTGATGTTAAGCGAGGTCAGGCGATGCGGAGAGAGGCAGATACAGTATTTATAACAGGGGCAGTGTGGCATCGCACCACTCCCAGACAGACACGCACTCTGCTGCTGCTGAAGAGTCATCTGAGGTGAACTGTGCTGCAGACACCACGCTCCGATTCATTCTCTTCCTGCCATTATCGGGCCGGGCCAGAGCTTTTATCTGCGCCTTGCTGTCGGGAGCCTGCACCGTGTTTAGTCAGGTTACATAAAGTATAATAACAGCAGTGTAAAAAAAATAAAAAATTAAGACATCAAAGGCAAAGGTGCCCAAGTTCATCCACATCTGAGCCTCTCACTCTGCTTATCTCGCACCAGTGACAGGCTGACAGACAGTTGGACAGGAGGAGGCAGTGTTGAGCGGGAGCTTGACTCCTGCCCAGACGTGTCTGCACATGCCCAGAGACATGCCTGCCTTCCCAACCATCATGACCGGTGGTAGAGCTTCAGGAGAGGAAAGGGATGTGGGGGGAGGAGGAAGGGGGAGGAGGTTCTGGCTCTGTTCCTCTACCTCATACACAACGCACACACATGCATACATCCACAGCTTGCCAAGTCGCCATCCTTATGCCACGGTGTGACAGATGCTGCGTGCGATGCGATGCCGCAGTCCCCTAGGCACCATTGTTGAGATTGTTGGATCCAAAAGTGCAGCCTCCAAAAGAGGAGGAAAAATTCCCAGAATCTTTCTGCACAACGATACATGTGACTGCTTCCAAACAGGAGGGGAGGGTGATGCAAGATGGGACGTGGTGTTGAAAGACAATGAGATCCTCAGAACATGCCTCGTGTAAGCCTGAATCAGACTTCTACTGTACATCAGTGCACCGCTGCTGCTACAAAGATTTAGGGAACAGCATGTGCTGGAGCTCACAGGCAGAGCGTCCCCCGTGGAAAGAGGCAGGTTTCTGTGTGAGGAAAACCAGCCGCACCAGATTACCACCGTGAGATAAAAGGGGAAGTTTCTGCCTTGTTAACTTGAACATTATGTTCAGCTAAATGAGGACTGCGTTATAAAATATTCAACCTCACTAAAACTGTAACACCACTTTATGAACAAAGTCTCTGAAGTCCACAGTAGTCAAATGAGGTTGTACTACATGACAAGTTGTGCCTAATCAAAAACAATGTAAGGATATACTGCTGTTTTCCTTTTTATATATCACCTTTGGATGTGTAAAAATATGGTAGAAACATTTCACTTTGCCGGCTTTTTGCGCACCATTTTTCTGCTCAGGAGCCAATAGATGTATCTCACTGTCAGCTCAATTTGCTCTTAAGGACCAGAGCTATTGATGTGTTTACTGTCACTCTTGTAATCCCTCACTGTTTGCTGTTACAGCGATTAGTGCTGGAACAATTAAGGGATTAATCAATTAGATGATCAACAGAACACAGGCAGCTTACTTGACAATCAAATGACCATGAAAGTGATTTTAAAAGCAGAAGATCTTGATTCTTGTCTTGAACATTACTGTAACTTTTTACTGGTGGTCTTAAAAAAAACAAAAACAAAAAAACATTGTAAAGAGCATTTTTCACTGTTTTCTGAAGTTAATAAATACAATAATCATCAGAAAATCTTTTGCTGCAAACCTAATGGCGATTTCAACCTCATGTACACGTTTTGTTGAGTCCTTTTCGAGATCGAGCCAATATATTGATCAGCAGAAATAAGCCAATCACAGATAGTCAGGTGTGGCTGGACAGATCAATACTGCAGTATGTAACACTGTAAATCTTGTTGTATTTCGCATTTACTCAAGTGATATACAGAAATACAGAGAGATTTCACTCCCACTGATAGGCTTAATCAGCACTGTGAATTTGTTTGGCATGGGCTTCGATGTAACTGAGGTCTGATCAGTCCAGGAAAAGGTCTCCCCTTGTTTCAAGAATTTTGCTTGGGATTAATATATGTAAAAGTCACACACATCAGCTTTCAACAAAGGTCAACAGTAACCAGTGAATCAACCAGAGTCTGCCAGAGGTTTTGTCTGTTGTCTGGGCTTCAGTCGATGTGAATAGGAGATGAAGCATATATCTGTGTACAAAATTTCTGAAGGCATTCGTCAGAAGCAAGTCAAACCTCACAGATTTCACGGATTACTGTGCTGTAATGAGTTGTCATACTTCACATCTTTCATAAAACGCATTTTGCAACTGCATTTTTCTGGGTGCATAATCATAAATCTTGCATGCAGTTAGTCACATGAAATATTTTCCTTTTGTGAAATGCTCTGGTCGTTCTCAGAAATAAAATGCGTAACAGATGCATACTTTAAGCGTGAGAGGCAGATAAATTGGGGGGGGGGGAACCCTGAACGGGTTAATCAAATAAACAAACAACGGATTAATCGCTAATGAAAACGCAGAATGGTAGCTGGTGAATTGCAGACAGACAGTGGGATCAGTAAGCCTTGGTCTAGTCTGCAATCTGTATTTGTGTGTCTCTGCTGAACATGGCCAAGGTGTGTGTAGCTGCTCTGCGAGTCACACAAAGGCTGGCAGCCTCTCCGGCGGTGAGGGAGCGGTGAAGCCGGCATGCGTCTGTCTGTCCTCAGTCTGCCGAGTCAACATGGAGTCCCTCTCTCTCTCTATCGTTCTCTCTCTCACACATTACAAGCAGCCAATGCCGGCTTCTGCTGCAGTTGCTAGGCAACGGTGCCGGCAAAGCAAAAGCCCCTGACGGACAGCGGGAGAGATAAACAAGTGATTCTTTCCACCCAGCTGGTCAGACCACAGAAAGAGAGATGGAGGGAGAAGGACTGTCTGAGAAAGCAGGACAGAACGAAAGAGAAGAAGAGCAGAAAGAGAGGAAAAATTACACAGAGAGGTGCTGGTCTGCACAAGAGAGAAAACAGGGAGGGGAGAAAAGACAGAGGAATAAAATGAAAACAGGAGATGAGTAAGAAAGACAGAGTGTGCATATGTTTTGGTGTGAGAGTGTTCAGACAAGTGAAAGCAGCAGCAGCGTGAAAAGACCTGGATGTCATGTTTTAGAAGAAATCTGCAGCTTTCATCTGAATGCCTCATTATTGTGCTGGAGTCAAACATAGGTCTGAGCAATTAACCAAGATCTTTATGACACTGTCAGGATGATCATATATACGTTGTGTTGATTAAATTCCTCCAGACTTACTGCATCCTCATTAAAGTATCTTTTTAATGCAGCAGAAAGGACGACAACTGAAGTCAAAGTACCAGTCAATCACTGTCAGCCACTCTGCAAATCACTTTATAACCAGGATGCACTGAATCCAATTGCGTGAGCTCAGAGCGTGACCTGGCCTGTGCAAATGAGGCAATATTATATACCACACATCATGAGGAATTACTGTAGTACTTAAAGCTAAGTTGAGGGACCAACATGACACAAAAACAGCCCCGACTATGTAGTGGAATGGTATGATTTATTTTATTTTTTTTAAATTTGTCTTCTATAATCAGTGAGAACAGAGAAAAGGAGCTCTGTTAGTCCACAAAGAGGAAAATTCTACCAAGCTGCTATGTGACCTGTTTCCTCCCAAGGCTGCTCCTAAATTCTTGGCCCTGGCTTTTGTAGATACAGGCCTCAAAAAACAAGGAAGTACAGTGTGCAGTTTGAAGTGGCGCTTGGAAGAGTTTTGCGAGTGAATGAACCGGGAGTTCTCATTACAGGCAACATACATGCCAGTATATAATGAAAGGAAGCCTGTGGAATGGTTATACCAGGCCAATGTCTGATCTGCTTCATGTGATTAATACTAGGACCAACAGCAATTCATAGAATTTAGAATTGGCCACTTTTTCCTGCAGCTTGTTCCTGTGAAACACAACAGCAGCTGTTTTCTGTCAGTGGACACTTAATTCCTCTAATTCAAATCAGTGTGTCTTCATTCTGCTCAGTGCAGAGAGGGGTCAATCGCCAATCTCTTGAGCTCTGTGCATTATTGTTTACTTAACTAAATGTCAGACAATTGGTAACAAATACTGGTGACAGATTTAAGATGACATATTAGCTGACATGTCAAAAATCCGAAAAGTATACAACTTACAATGATATTAAGAGAAAAATGTTTGTCTTAAACACCCATATTATGTACATTTACAGGTTCCTAACTATATTTTAGGGGTATACTAGGAACGTTTCTGTGCTTTATTGTAAAAGAAAAAATAATGTCTTCTTATACTGTAAATTGCCGCAGCACTTCTTCTCATCCTTTGTCTGATATACTCAGTTTTAGCTGTTTTCTCTGAAAGGCCGCCCTCCTGAAAAGCCCAGTCTGCTCTGATTGGTCAACTGGCCCAATAAAGGGGGGCCAAGATTGGTTACGTACCGTAACTACGGATTAATGACTGTGGGTACAGAGGTGTAGGACCAGCAGAAGTGGTTATAGCAAGGAAAATTGTCACAAGGAGGCTAATTTTTCTAATATTAGCCACCAAGCAGGCATTAAAGAAAATATGTGATTAAAAATGTGTGGTAAACTTTGGGCTTATGTGCACCAAAAAAAGCTCTAACACACTACAGAAACACATAAAAGACAAAATCCATCATCAAAATTGCTGATTAGCTCTATATTGACTGTCTTTTAATTAAACAAATAATTATTTTTGCTCTGCTGTTTCCCAACCACGTGTAATTCCCTGCTTTCCTGGTGGCAGATTTGTGAATGAGGGCTGCAGGGAGGGAGGAGCTGTGGCAGCTTTGGGGCCTTATCTCTGGGGGAGGAGCGCCAAGACAGAGGAGGTTCACTCCGCCAAGGGCCTCCCCCCTAAATCTCTTCTCATCCCAGCCTCCACTTCCTCATGATAATCGGCAGTGCAGCTCTGTGACTCAGCACCTGGCACAGCATCACCACATCACCGCTGGGTCAGTGAAGCAGTCAGCCAGCAGCTCAGCTACAAAACCAGCCAGTAAGAGACTCTGTCGGACAGCAGATCAGCCAATAAGACAGCTGTTAACCTGTTGTTAGCTTGCTGGGCCACAGATAGACAGATGTGCAGCTCTGACCAATCCAACAAAATAAAAACACAAAAGTGGTGCACAGTGGAAAAGTTGTAATATGCACAAAAGAGAGGACAAACAATGCATATAAACAAGCAGAGCAAGTAAGATAAGAATGCTAAAACGCTTTCCAAGTACGTCCTTGATGGCTGTGTAACACGAATACATCAACTTGCACAACAAGCTATTAGTTGACAAACAGATGATGAATCTCCAACAAATTTTCTACGTAATTAATGAAATATCAAAACCCTTGACAGTTATAGCTTCTAAAATGTGGAGATAATCTGCATTTAAATCAATGGAAATTGATATCTTTTTGTTTTGGACTGACACTCAGACAAGACGGCGCCTTGGATCCTGAGAGATTGTAATTCATCAATTCATCACCAGTTTGTGACATTTCACAGGGCTCACATTCTGAAATATATATACTATACAATTAATTATATGCAATTAATCTATTCATCAAAAAATACTTGGGAGATGAATCGGTTTGGCTGCAGCCTTAGCTGAATCAATGGCAGATTTTGCCCAATTTAATTTTCAATTAAAGGGATGTTGTTAAATAATTCTAGTGTTTACTGAAGCATTTCTGAAGCGTTTTTGACATCCTTCACTTATTAAACAGATATACCTCCATTTGTAATAATGTTGTAATCAACACTATCTCCACAAGAAAGCGAGATTTGTACATTCAAAACACAAAAATACCCTTTTTTACATGTTGTAAATTTAACTAATCTAATATAACTCACATATTTTAGAACTAAAATTATTCGTTCATTGACAAAAAAAAAAATCAAAATTATAACCAAAACTCTGCGATTTTGATCAATTAATTGTCATTTCTCTAAGACAAACTGTCAACATTCCCTAGTTTCTGCTGTCCCTTTGTTTTCGCTGGCATACTTGGTTAAGCATACAGTAATCTTGACAAGCAGGCTATTCGACTCACACAAATCTGCTACAAGCAACAACCGTGGATCTCTTAAGTTGCTTTTTTAAATTAACAATTAGGCTGCTAGTGTAACTATTGTAACTACTGAATAAAAACAGGCACCTGCTTCCCGCATGCTTTCCCCTCGACATATCAGAAGTTTTGATGTTATTTTTGAATCCTGATAAAGAAACCTGACTGACAGCGGTGCCTGACAATAACAGGAGGCAGTGTGGATGCTTTAGCGAGGCTTATGTGCTGCTGAACAGCTTGGTCTGTTCTGAATTGAGAGGAAAGCCTGCCAACTTAAACTAGCTCTTTAATGAAGTAGTAGCTGTCTACGATGTGAGTGATGCATGTCCTACACAGCTTAAAACAACAATCTGTGCTCCACTATGGCTTTTTAATGACATCGAATGCTCTGTTTAAGGAGTTTGTAGTCCAGTAGTATACTTCAGTAACGTAAACAGGATACATGCTCTGAAAAAAAAAAAAAAGATTTCCATCAACCATCAGTCAAACTGGTAACTTTTTCCTTGGCAAAAAAAAATAAGTCTCTTTACGCTGTCTAACACTTTGCCCAGTAACCAGCCACAAATGAAAGCTTCAGTTCCGCTTTGACAGTCTGACTTATTATTGGGAAAACTGTCACATTTCCTGGTAAATATTAGAATCTGTCGGTGACGGTGCTGAAGGACAAAAAGGTGATTTTCCGTCCCTGCTCTGGAGCTGGTAAAATATGCAAATATACAGAGCCAATTTGCAGAACTTGCTGATTTAGTTTAAGCAGCAAATCCTCCTCCCTGTTGCAAGTATTACTTCTCTGAGCTCATAATACATGAGTGCCTCCCGGAGCACAGAGGCAGAAAGAGAAGACCTCTATTTAACTAAGGTGGGCTAGCTGAGGACAAGTGCTGTTTTCCAGGAACACTCTCCTGCACAAACACACATTTGCAACTAAGAGTAGTCCAACAAAACCACTGTTTTATCTGAGATCTATACGCCGACATTGTAATCAAGATCTTGCATTCGGTGACGCCAGTTATCCTGATGGGCCAAAAAGACCATAAATACATGACTCGCTGGGTTCTACTTGTATGTAAAGTTAATTTTTTCCTTCATTACTTGTCAGTTTGGGGGTGCAGTTTGACTCTCACTGTAATCAGACAGACAGCTGCCACAGGGAGGGCTGGAACAAGATGTTAATAAAACCACTGTTGGTATTAATTAAAAAGGCCCAGGGAGAGCTGTGTGAAATCTAGGACTGAGCACTCCCACTGCCTGCAGAGAAAATGTCAGAATGGTAGAATATGCATTTGGGACTCGCATCTGTGATGATGGTGGTGGAAGAAGGAGGAAGTCTCCCTCACCCTTAAGAACTTTAATCAAGGTGCACTTGAGCAAAGACTTTAAGGTGGACCCAAACACTGTTATGCCCTTCAGCTAGGTGCCAAAGTGTCAATGTAAATGTACAGAACAAGGGTATGTGAGGTCACGCCGGCGAGAAAAATGGAAAATACGCACACTCGGTTTAAAGAGGTGGTGGAATAAAAGGCCAGTTAATCTGACACACACAAATACACACACACACACACACGCTGGCAAAGTCGGTCTGTAGCTCACTAGGCAGCCTGGCTGAACGCCAAACCGATGAAACAGAGTAAGTCGGTAAGGAAGAGGAGAGCAGCAGAGGCAGAGAGATGCAGACTGGGATGGAAAAGCCAGTCTGTGGTTAAAAAAAAAAAAAAAGTATTCCCATGTTTCATAAAACTAAATTTAATAGTGTTTTAAAGATTTCTTGTGGTATTTTTTACTCAAGGACAAAGAGAGTTTGCTGACTTGACAAGAGTCAGATAAGAAGACCGACTGCAAGATTTTAAGACAATTGCGCCCTGTTTACTTCTGCTATTTCAAGCATCTTGTATCCAGATGTGATTTTATACACTTTATTACACAACATACAGGCAAGATCACAAATCCAGTTTCGGCCAACTTGGATTTCCTGCTGAAAATACAAGTCAGAGTTGGACTAAAGTTGTGTGGTGAGAAAATGCAACAAGAACAATACGATAAGACTTTAGTTGCAACAGTAACAGTTTGGACAAAAAGCTACTAACAAGAGCCCCATAGATGAATTAGTCAACTGTAGCTTATTGCACATACTGTATCAACTTATGTGTGAAAGCACAGGACAGAAATGCTACAGTTGGTTTGAGATCATTTAAGAAAAACTGGGGCTGCATGACATAATTAGTCACAAACAAGGCACGTAAAAGCAGATTTTTTAACTACAATCTGTCTTGTTCAGTTTTAGAACATATCTAAGAGATCAGCAGCAAGTTTGTTTAGGCTTATATTGATGTTTAAAAAAAAAAAAAAAAAAAAGAAAGCATACATATTATACATATCAGCTACACATTAAAACCACAGACCGGTGAAGTGAGTAACATCGATCATCATGTTACAGTGCAATGTTCTGCTGAGAAACCTTTGGTCCTGGCATTCATGTGAATGCCCTTTTGACCACATACACCCCCCATGGCAACAGCACTCCCTGACGACAGCAGCCTCCCCCAGCAGGACAATGTGTCCTGCCACACTGCAAAACAAAAAAAAACCTTCAAGGACTTGAAGAACACAACAAAGAGCCTGAGGCTTTTACCCAGTCCCCAAACTCACCAGATCTCAATTCGTTTGTGCATATGGGATGTGCAGGGACAAGCCTGATCTAAGGAGGCTCCACTCTGCAAACCTAGAGGACCCAAAGGATTCTCTGCCAACATCCTAATGCCAGATGCCGCAGGACACCTCCAGAGGACCCGTGCACTTTTCCTGACATGTCAGATCTGTTTTTGCAGCACAAGAGCGATCTACACAATCATAAGCAGGTGGTTTGGATGTAGTGACTCATCGGTGTGTATATATGTTGTCATCACGTTCTGACTTTTCAAATATAAGCATCTGTATCTGCAGCAAATATACATTATTAATGGGAATAGATCAACAGCCATTCGTAAACTAACAGAAACACATGGCTAAAGTTTTGTTTTCATGGGCACTTGCTTACTATTGCAGCCACACATAATTCAGTCTTTGTAGTGATTGGGGATCTAACACCACTACAATACGTTGTGTCCTCGCTATGACAGAATCTGTTTAACTTACTGGAGCCTCTTTCTTTGACAGAAGGAGACAGGAGGTCGATTTTAGTGTCACTGCAGCTGCTGTTACCACGGGGCCAAAACGCTGTAAATGGCTGCTTGCAAAGATCACTCACTGATATAGCTGCACTTGGGAGGATCGTATATGTGTGTGTTGGAGAGATGGAGGCATTGACACCTTTAAAACTGAAGTGAGTCTGAGAAACCAGCTGCAGAGGTGGTTTAAACAATTGAATTTCAATCCTTCTCAAGAAAATACTGCTGGTAAGCTCTTGTGCATCAGACAGAGACACAACTAATAAAATCCAAAGGCCATAACAATGCCTTACACTGCAAAATATACCACCTGTTTTACTTTGTTTTGAGAATACTTTCCATCTAAGTCAGTGACTGCATTGTGAAAAAAAATGCTTCCTAACAGTATTGATTATTGTATTTAGTAAGAACAGGAAGGTTAGAGTGAGGTGGAAATCTGCCACAAGGCCAGATCTCAAGCCAAAAGGATGCTCTATTTAAATCTTTAGTTTTTTAAATTTTATTGGGAGCCTTTCGTGTTTAAGGGACAGCTTACGGTAAATACAGACAGTACAGACAGGGGGAAAGAGGCTTCTCTCTGTGTTGGTAATTACCACTGCAGTGACTCCTCATGTACTGCAGCTACATTAAAAGAAAAATACACCCCTAAACCCAATATGCTCTTCTAGGAACAATTCTTTCTCAGATATTGGCGGCGGTCTAGAAAACACATGCCTACGCAGGAAACACAAACAGCCGCCGCCCACGCAAAATTCTTAAGCCTGTCTGTGAAACTGGAAGCACTCTTGTGTTTTTTTGTGTGTTACCCTGCAAATGTATAAATATAGTCAATTCCACACAGAAATAACTGTTCTGTGTGACAGGAGCAGCCAATCAATAGCTCCTCTGCCAGGGTACCAGTGCTGGCACCAACCTTCCTGTTCACTGCCACTGTTCTAATGAGTTAATTGCTGGCAATGTGTGCAGTTATGTCCCTGTATGACGTTGGGGGTCATTCCAAATTGATTCCTGTACATGTTAGTGAAGCACAGCTCCCGTATTAACGTGCTTAAAGTAAGCTTTTGTATAAATTCACTGAGGAAAAGTGAAATGTCAGTTAGAAAAGCAGGGATATACACATGCACATGATGAGTAAGAGTGTGTGTGTCTGAGGAGGAGAGCAATAAGACTGCAATAAGAGGAAGGGGAGTGAGCAGAGGAGGGTGACAACCCTCTAAATCACAGTCTTTCTAATGGATTCACTCTCATCATCTGCTCCTTAAATTAACTGCTGGAGAGGACAGAGGGGATGGAATATACAGATGAGCAGTCAGCGAATGAATGAGAGTGGACGAGGACTTCATGCTCCCTGCCTCATAATTACACAGGCCTGCATTGTGTATTTTTTTTTTTTTTTTCCAGAGGCTTTGCAAGTCTGGCCAAATGGGGAACCCTACTCTTCTACAAGCAGAAAGATTAATAAATCTGTAAATTCATAAAATATATGAATAAACAATACATAAACAAGAGGGCTTATTTTCTAAATCACGATGACCGAAACAATCCACCTAAAGGAATACAGTCAAAATAACCAAAAAGGTCTAATATGAATAGTGTTGCTGGGATATGCATACTATACATCTACCTTTCAAATTGTTATTAAATGATCTCTGACAACTGTGTTCAAGTCTACATTTAAAAGAGAAACAACAGGCACTAAACACTTTTTGATTCTCTATATCCAGTGTTTCAACAACAAACCCTTAGAGCAGCATCAAACATGTACCTGCAGACCCTCACAGTTATGTAACTGCAGAAAGCACACAAGCCTGCAACATACATCCCAAAGGCTGAAAATCACACTCTGCTGCTGCATTGATGCATTGCATTCAGAACACCATTGCTTCATCTACTGCCTTCTTAAAAAACACAGCAGCAATGAGTGCAAAAGCCAGTGTACTCTTTACTAAAAGAGGAGCAAAAAATCAGGTAGAAAATGCCACATGTGCTTTACACTGACAACCCGTGGTTAATGTAAGTAAGTTTTAATGAAGAAAGGTCCGTTTGTTTTCATAGTACACATTTCCCACACGCTTAATGCATTAAGAAGAGCTGTAAAGCCAATTGAAATATCTTAGTTTATTTGACAGTGTGCGTCTTTAGACATAACATAAAAGGAAGAATCTTAGATCACGAATACAAAAGCCATGATGACAATCAGCCTCTAAAGGGCTTATTGAAATGCTCAGTGTGTGGCCACTCAAGTATTTAAATTCAAGTGGTCAGAAAAAAGGGAAGGCCTCTCAGATTTGACTGGTAATGATGGCTGGTGCTTTGCCAAAGCAAGAGTTAAGAGTGTTGTGTAGTTCAGGGGCAAATTCTGCTAAATTTGGCAGCACAATTGCCAGAAAGAAAGATTAAATGATGCATTATAATCTAAAGAATCTGGTCTGCTTTCATGGTAAAAGGGAAACAGTCAACTCCCTTTGTCATGAAAAACATTGTTGGAAACACCCAAAAACTGCTGCTTCTTAGAACTGTTCCAAATTATGTATGTTTGATTAATACCATGCCGAGTATGATTGTCCCTCTTCTTAACTCTTCGACCGTCACTACCTCATCATTCATACAACACCAATGTGGCTGCTGCTTTTCCTTTTGGAAGTATGAACAGGAGCACTCTTAACATAATTCTTTTGCCTTCTGTTTAACTGATTTTGGATATTTCATCTAACCAAATACCCAGCAAACACTCAATTTCATCATGAGACCACAGACATCTTTTAGTGGTAGTCATGTTTGACAAAGTGACAGACAGCAGAGTAATGCTGACCTCATATCCTCATCAGTGGTACACCTGGTACAGCTAGCTTTTACACCTGATGCACCAGAGTACACCTGATCTGGACCAAAGTCCACTTCTTACCAATGGACCTGTGAGCTCATTTTTGAGCTCAAAAGAACTGGAGAACAGAACAGAGCAGCAAGTGTGGAAATACCTCTAAATTGACTTTTCCATTAAGTCTAATGAAAATCACAGGTGGAAAGAAGAGCGTTTACAGAAATTGGAGAAATAGGGAATAATGTACAACAAAAGTTCCAGGGCAGCATCAAACTGATGCATCATAAACTCTTTGCTTGAACATACAAGGTACTGTAGCCTTTCTCCTGGTTTTACACATCTGCAACTCACCACTTTGACACATAAACACAGGACAAAAGAAATCCCTCTGTAATTCTCTCACACACAACATAAACTACAAAGTTTCAGGCTGACCACTTTGCTCTAAATAACAGTCTCTCATCCTCTGTACTCTTTCGCTCGTATAAACAGATCTGCTCTGAAGTGATTAAATGAGCCCATCAGTGATCCGGCTGGCCAGACATCACACAGAGCCTGATAAAACACCAACAATGGCATCTCACATTCACTGTGCTTAGGTATTAATGGGAGAATCCTCACAAATTCAGACCACCACACACCGGCCAATTCCTCCATAAACAATCAAACTGAACACTTCCTGCTGCTTCACATTAAAAGCTTGTTGCCAGCTGACCACTAGAATGCTTTGATCAAGAAGCTACAAAGGAAGCAGCTTCATGCCATCAATGAAAGCAATGGTGCAATGTCATTATTCAATGAAAAGTTCTGGACCTTTCAATTGTGTTGGATTGAGAGTTGGAAATGGATTTTAGGGCCTTCTTGGGCATACTGACAAAACAATTTCCCTTCAAGGTCAGTTTAGTAGTGGTCCAGGAACTTCATAATACATCATGTTACTCAGCAGTAAGAGTAGTTTGCAGGGTTTATAGAGATTTCTCAGTTTTCTCGTGATGTTTTAAATATTGCAAGCAAGAAAATGTAAAAGAAAAAGCAGCCACAGAGAACTGGATAGATGAAGCGCTCCAGGCAAAAGATGCTTACTGCAGTCTAGGCAAACCTAAGACACATACACTGCCTGCAATAAGGCACTTTTCCAATGCAACAATTTAATTTAATGCAAGTAATGCACCTTCCAGCAACAACCACAACTGGTCACTGATATTTCTCTTCCTGGGACTGAAAATAAACTCAATATATTCTGTGTGTCCACATAAATAAAGGATCCTTTCCTTATACTATAATCTCTGGATGGTTCCTATTTCGGCTGCATAATTATGACCTACAAACAAAGAATCTCCCAAAACAAATTTATGCTGTAGTAGAGGGAACTGCTATGACAGTGTCCAAGTCCAAAACTGGCCCTCTCTGGCTGTCTGGGCTTTGTTAACTGGACAAGTAAGTGGGCCCTCCCAACTGCTGTAAAGCCAGGCCTGTCCTGGCTGGATGCCTGAGCAACAAGCCAAAGGCTGAGGAGAGATGACGCAAGCTAGTCCCACACTAGCTGGAGAACTTCTTATTTTGCTCATGTGCACAGCGCTTCAGGCCAGCTTACAGAGCTGAAAATGCGTAAAGATGCCTTTTGTCAAATGGTTTCGTCAGTAGTATGCATACCAGCAAGAAACAGAACACAGGTACAAACCACTAATGTTTTATTCCCCATCTTGGAAAATCATATCTTTGGTTTAGAGCTGAAACTGCACAAAAAACTTTAGTCATGTCACTGCAGTTTAGACAAAGCAAGACCCAAACTGTGAGGTGCATTATTCCCCCAAGTTTCATTCAAATCTAATCACCTGTGCCTGAGATAACATTTATGATGGAGAAGTAGGTGAACGCCAACCAATCCATTGTCCTCCTGCCCCAGTTTTATGACAGGAAACAGAATCAGCTCCTTATTTTCCCTTAATGACCACTTTGTAGCCAGCATGTCCCTGTCGCTCAAACTGGGCCTGCTGGAGGAATCGGCGCTGATACGGCATGCCAGCTATCCCCAGACGTCTTCCTGGCCGAGGAGACAGACGGCACAGCAGAACCAGTCATCTGAGCAGACAGGTTGAGGCTGACCAGATGGTGACTTGGAAGGTGCTTCATGCCAGACCTTCGTTAAGCAGACAAAGCAAGGATACATCAATCTTTATAAATATGAACAAGGAAATTGAGGTTGGCTACAGTGTGATGTTGGCCAGCCTACGCTATGATTGTGCAGGCCGGCCTTCCTGCCGTTTGTTCTTGTTAAGATTCCTGTATGTCTGCCTGGCTGGTGAGAACGGGGCGCAGATGGAGCAGCAGACTCCACAGATCTGGACTGGGTCACAGATGAATTAAAAGCAAGATGGACAACTCGAGGGAAGTGATTTAAAGAACACAAAAGGCGAGAGGAAATTGGAGAAAAACGGGGCAATGAATTAAAGAGATGATTGCAAAAATGTATAACCTTTAACATCAAACCTCTCAATCTGTGACCTATAGCAATTGCAAATGACAGTCCAATCAAACCATGCTAATGAACCCCACTCCCACTTTATGACATGCTCTTTAACAGTGAACAGTGGATAACAGGATGGTGCTTCCCCACAAGTCTCGAGTCTCTTTGCAAAGGTGAAATCTCTTATTTCCTTGCATCCATTTCTTGCCTGTTAGACAAACAAACGCGGATGTTCATGTGACATCCCGGAGGCTGATTTGAATTGAGCCCTCTGGTAAATGTCATCCATCGTTCTCTTGGTCGCCCATCCATATCAAATGCTAAACAGGGGGGGAAAGCAATGAATAATACAAGATATAATGTCATTCTAAGACAAATATAATCAATAGTATGTAGTGGTTTTGAAAGAACTTTCTGTGTTGGAATCAAGTGCTTAAAATTTTAACGGATGCATGTTACCTTGCAGATCCTGTGCATTTGATCCAGTCATTATGTTCCAGCAAAGGGAAACAAACTGCTGTGCAGCATCTACATATTTTCTATTTTAAAATGCATAGTTTTTGCAAACAGAAATTGGATTGTGAGTTGAATCCTTGTGGCTTCAGGGTTTAAATCCCTGATCATACTCCAGGACGGACACGGTGGTGGACTGCATGTGGACCTGCCAGATTGGATTTGGTCTGTAGGGCCTGAGAGCTAACACTCTATGAAAACTTGGGGTGTGCGGACTATGTGTGGTTAATCTACAAGTATGAAGCTGGAAAAAAAAAGTTAAAACACCACATTCTGGGAAAAAAACGTTATTCAACTATTAAAGAAACAACTTGTACTAGAATTTAAAAGCAAGTCTCTTGAAATAACAGCCTTAATATTAAATCAGGATGACTTGTGCTTTAAAGCCAGCCACCGTGTTGTAGAAGAAGTTGTCATATCTTTTAAATCGGTTCAAAAATAAAACATTTTGCTTCAGCGAGGCAGATTAAGTAATCTGTCATTTGGGCAGACAGGCGCTGTGTTGTGTCGCTAGGGAGAATGTAAGACAAGGACTGTGGATCTGAAGAAGAGGTATGTGAGAAGATAAACTACAAACACTTGCACAGCATGTCCAATGAAGGGATCTGTCAGCTGTCTGAGGGCTGAGAGTCTTCAGAGAGAGCTGTGACGCAACAGGAACATGGTCCAAGCTGAGCTGGTCCACACCACATCCACTGTTACCAAGGCTACTATTCATCCTGTGTGAGTCAGATGTTCTCCACCTCAGTGAGGTCGACACACACAGCTGAATGCTGGAGGGAGGCACGGGACACTGTGACAGACAAATGGAAATGTGGGAGGCTGTCAACAAACTCCCACAGAGTAAAAACCCCATCTCCATGCACCAAAGTGCATCACTCACATTAATCACAATGGGGGGAGTGTGTATGGCGAGACATGACCTGCATGAGTAGCAGAGTGCTGCCTAATGAAAGCAGGCAGACAGACATCAGAGCTGTGCAGTTCACACTATAGATGGCAGCCAAACAGCACAAGGGGAAGCTTGTCCAAAACTCTGCAACGGGAAAAATGCATCCGTCATTCACAACGTGTTAACTGGATTTGTTTCTGTCCTGTGTGACACTTGGCACACATTACAACAGTGACAAACAATGGCCGAATGAAACGGCACAAAAAAGGGATAAATAAAGACACTGGATGTTTACTTGTAAACTGAGTCCACATTAACATTCACGAGAGGAATGCATTGCTTTCAAACAGCACTGAAAACAAACACCTGTGTGTCTTAAATAATGGTGCAATCGCCAGCTCTCAGCCCATCGAAAAAGAAGCTTATCATACCTTGGGTCTAATTTACAATGTTTTATCAATCATTTAAAAAGTGTGGCCTGTGAGATAGTTCTGGCAGCAAACTATGTAAAATATATCCAACACCTTCTTAATACACTGATGCTCAGCTGTCACTGCCGCTCACATAATAATTCATAAGCCTCCATCCACCACAGCATCAAGCTGTCGACCATGATGGATGCTACTGTTGTCACTACATCATTTTAGGGAGTGACAAGGTCAGAGAAAGTGTAACACCAAACATCCACACTGACAATATTCTACAAATTCCAAGGATCACTGGTTGATGATAGAACGTTTTTTTCCTGATATTTCTTTATGTTTAATAGGAAATTGAGTCACTTTTGCCTCTATTGGTCACTAAAATCATTAAAATGGAAACTGCGCCAGAAGAAAAGTAGTTGAATTTCTCACAAATCGCGTTAATAAGGTGCCACAAACCAACACAGAATTTGGGTAGGAATCTTCTCATTTACATTGTTTGCTCTTTAAATTGTCCTTTTTGACTAAACAGGCTTAAAATCTCACTGATCATCGAAATGATTGTGCTTTTTTCTTTGTCTGACATCTTTTTTTTAGTCCTGTCAGGGTCCCAGGATTGAGCAACTAGCTCAGAGAATGTAATGTTATTATTACAGACTGGAATAATGCTCAAAAATAATCCAAGTTAGAAGAACTACAAGACAATTTGGAGTGAATATTTACTATGCAAGAAGACCAATGTCTGTTTCAATTTGCTATTCCTGTGCAGACCCTTCCACAGTTTATTGACTGCCGAGGTGCCTTTCAGCAAGGCACTTCACAGTCTCCTTCTACCAGAGCTGAATGGTAGCTGACAGCAAAAGCCTGTGGCAGTGCTGAGTCCCACACGAACAAAAGCTAAATGAGTGAAGCGGGTCAGTGCTGAGAAAGAGCATACATGCTCAGTCAGTGTTGCTGGGATAAAAGAACAAGACGGTAAAAAAAAATCTGATCATGTCAAAGAGATCAAAGACTACATGTCTCCAGTCACCTGAGCAGCGGTCAGAGGAAGGGTAGAACCGATATGAAGCACTCACAATTAATACAGAGGTGAGAGGAGGAGAAAGGCGAGAACAAGGTGAAAAGAAACAGCTTCCTTGTGACTCAGGGATTTCCTGTGGGTCGTGAACCAAACGCTTATTAAACACAACTGGAGAATCCTAACAAACAATCCTACTGAGGCAGACATATCAACATCCAACGAGGGTTTACCAAATATGGCATCCTGAAAAAGGCAAAGAGAAGGTGGCACTCAGGGTAACACCTATTCAGGCACATGTCCGGTCACTTCACCACCTGTTATTTGGTGGCTTATCCCTCCTCCTCTCACGTCTCCGGCTGTGAAACCAGACACTATTACTGGAGTGTGAACTGTTTGTACGGGCAAAAAGAGAGAAGCGAAGAAAGACGAGAGAAAAAGACCGATTCTGTCTCTGTAAAGCTTTGTTACACTTTAAAATATGTGCCACAAAGAAACTGAAAGAAAGCTGACATGCTGGAAAGTTTTTGCATGGTGGGGTTGTTGTAGAGAAGATCCAGTAAAACATGGAAACAGATTGCTCAAGTAAACAAAGATGTGAGAGTACTGAAGACAAAATCCTAGCATCTTGCTTCTGCCCAATACTTACAGAATCAACCCCAAAAGAAACATTAAAAACACTGAATAAAAACTACCCTTTTTTGCTCAAGGACTGTTCAAGTGTTTTGAGAGCACTGCCACATTGGCTACCCTTAAAATTACTAATGTTTGCCTATGATTAACCCTGCCAGCTTTGCGACAATAAAAGTATGATCAATAAGCTGCTGCAGGACTGATGTCCCAACCAGACCTGAACCAGAAAATGGAAAACTTCTGTCACAGTAACTCCAGTTGCAAAGTCTATCTTTAATAAGATCCTGAGATGACGTTTTTTTCCTTGTTTCACCTTGTAAGAAGACCTCCCAACAAAAAACATTCTCGATCTAACCACATGGTAAACAATACAGCAACATTAGCTAAGTGTGAAAGTAATTATCAACACCTCCAGTTTTACAATAAGACCCACCATTGCCAGTGTATTCACACAGCTTATGCAAAAAGTAATAGTGCACCATCAGCAGTAGCTTTACACATTACTTCAATGCACTATTGGTAATATATATATAAAATTCTACCTTTTATTTCATTGGATAAATTCTGCAATAGCATATTTTTTAAAAATCTGTTCTTCACCTACCGGCCACTTTAAAGTGCAGGCGGGACACAAATTAAGGAATGAGCAACATAAAGTGTTTTAGTAAGATGTTGAACCACCAAAACAGCTTCATTGCTCTTTTGCATCGACACGCCGAGTTTCTAGATCTTTACTGAAGGGAGATTCTTCCAAAAGATATTCCCACATATGGTGTTTTGGTGACAGTGGTGTGGAGTAGGGGTACAACAAATAATCGACGCAGTCAATTAAAATCAAAGTCTACGTTAGTTGCCAACAAATTGACTTGTAATGGTTTCACGAGAGCTGCAACAATAAGTCGACCGGTTGTGAGCTTTAAATCAACAGTCAACTATTCTGATATTTGATTAATTGCTTTGAGTGATTTTTTTAAAAACTGAATTCTTTGATTGCTGCATCTACATTTGAATATTTTCTGGTTTCTTTTTTCCTCCACAACAGTCAATCGAACATCTTTTGGTAGTGGACAAAACAAGACCTTTCACCATTTTCTGACATTTTATACACCAAACAACTATTAAACAAGTAAGTGATTCATTGTCAATGAAAATAATTAGTTAATTGTGAGAATAACCAATGTGAGTCACTTGCCCAGTGTGATTACATAAAGGCATGAACCAAGTTCTCACAGTGACACAACGCGTCATCACAGGATAAACATGATCACAACACTGTATTGATTTATACTGACCCTGCCCTCTAAAGGGACAAGTTGTCCTAAACCATGTCGGCAAAATGCCCACAGTATACCAGAGCACTGGGTTCCCTCGCTGTAGTGGTCAAGAGTTCAGGTTATTCCTTTAATTTGTCATCTATCTGTATCTCAGTACTTGATTAATCATCAGAATGACAGCTAACATACTCCATTATGAAAACAATCTGGACATGTAGGCCAGCAGCCGCCTGGTCTCGCATCACATCCATCAGTTCAGTCTCCACTGTCACTGAGTGGTGAAGGCAAAAAGAGATCAATTCATTCATTCAAAACAGTGGGCATGTCATATTTGGTGGGAAGCTGCCATGAAACACTGAAATGTGCACAAGGTTACGTAATCCTGTCTTATCCAGCATTTTGGAACTCCATTTAAAACTTGTGCAACATTTAGCTGGAAACAGCGGCAGAGCTGCAAGACAGAAAGCAATAGGTCTGAAGAGAGAGAGGCAAAAGTCGGCTTTTACTGCAGTGTGGACAGAATCAGACAAGAGAGGGACAAAGAGAAACAAACTGAGAAAAGGAAGAGAGGAACTGCAAGAGTCTGGGCCAGAGGGAGAGAAAGAAAGAGCGATCAGAGAGAGAGGTGCTGCGAGAAAAGAGCAGTCCATCCAGCGGGAGCGTAATTAGCAGGCTGAGAGTTTACAGGAAGAACCCTGTGAACTAGGACACTTTATTCCCACATAACCTCAGCTGAACTCCTCCTCGGTGCAGAAATGGAGAGGGAGGGGGAAAAAGCAGGCCTGTTTGGCCAGAGAACTGTGCATAAATATGGGGAGCTTCAGCGTAGGCCATGTGGGCCAAGCATAGCCTGAGGGCAGTAGCAGGGCAGGGCCAGGAGAGGAGGCGCAGACACTAACGGAGGCCTGACTCCTGCAGCACAGCATGACGAGGAGGAGAAGGAGGAGGAGGGAGGGAAGATAGCAACAAGGGAGAGGAGGAGAGAGCAGCGGAGGTAGAGGAGGAGACTGAAAGGAGGTGGAGCGAGAGCTTAATTTAATTAGGCTGCACCAACATGCAATGAGGGAAAATGCTTTTTATGCAACAGAGCAGCAACAAAATCTAATTTACCTCTAGTCCAACAAAGCAGCATTAAAACTATGGGTTTGCTGCAAACATAATCATTCACATAGAGGTCCATTTCATATATCTACTTTTTTTTTTTTTTTTTAAATAAAGTCAAACCAGCCACTGTATATAACATCAAAAGACAGTGTATGGTCACAGAGCATAATAAAAGTATAAAAGGAACAGAGTAAATAGAGGCTTTTTCTGTTGTCTTTAGAATATTTTTGAGCATCGTTTACTTTGTGGTAGTGGTTAATGTAGAACTGACATAAAGACTCAAAGACCAGGCTGAAACAGCAATCACATGGTCACTGTTTTAAACCTGAAAGCCCCCTGGCCTTCAAGTCTTCAATCATGTTTTCATGAAATGGCAATGCTCATCATAACCCTGATAGTGAAGACCCTTTCCTTTTCACTTTTAAATAACAACAAATTCCCAGTATTATCATAGGCAGAAGTACAAACATTTTGATTCAAAATTCTAAAAACAGCAAACCTAAACAAGGCTGAACAGAATCACAAAACTGCCAAGAAAAACGCTACTAACCTAAAAAACATAGATTTTCACGAGCAGTCTCATGCTGTGCTAGTGGGTGCAACCGTAACATCTAAACAATGAATTCACTGAAAATGTATGCAAAATCCTGCCTTTCTGTTTTTGTCGTCTTTCAATGCTTGAACCGTTCACACTGTATTTGCAGTGTGCAGCACTCACTAGTATCTTGTATTCATTTGTATTCTATAACCTCAGGGTTGGAAATGCAGCATCGGGATTCCACCTACTTGTGTAGTGTGTAGGTTGCGTTTTTTACACACTGATGAAGGCGCTGTGCCGAAAAAAATTAACTTGTCCTTGACTAAATGTTGTTTTTTGACATTAACTTCAGGTTAAAGATGCAATAAATGTAATTTTACATTCAGAGTTACTTACCAATGTATCCTTGAAGACTAACAAAGGTGCTGAATGCAATTCCTTCCCCATAAAACACCACATTTTTTGTCATTAGTAGGATTCAAAAGCTTTATTGCCATACGCAACAGTAACTAGTTATCAGTGCAATGACATTTTTAGTAGTTATGTTAATCCAGTATTGCATAACCATATTTACTTGCTGACTTGTCTTTTCTTTATTGCCTTTATTGGTGCATTGCAGCAGATCTTTAGAATCGTTACTGTCACCTGTAGATCAGTGAATCGGTGTGGATCTATTTGCCGGACTGAACCACATCCACTGTGCACATGCTAGCGAGTGCAAGTGCATCCTTGTGTGCACCAGGCTAAATAGGGACTCGCAGGTAAAACTGGTTAAGAACCTCACAGGTAATCTTTAAAGACTGATTTCTTATTGTTTGATGTATTGGAAGGAAGCAAAGATTGTTATTACACAGCTAAAATCAAAACCAATTTATTTTGTTATTATTACTATCTCAACATACACTCAATATTCATGTGTGAAATATTCAAATAATCCAAGTGTGAAAACCATCTACATAAAGTGCGACATTAGTAGAGATGGTAGGAAAATGCGTTTGAAAATTAGGGCTTTAATTGTGAAAGCCACATAGGTGTACTGACCAGGAAAGCAACAGCCAGGTATTGGAAGGTAAACTCGATATCAGTGGTGAGAACAAGCCAGTAACGACTAGAGTTGAGTGATTTGGAAAAAATATCTAGTGTCAATTTCCTGACAGATATTGCGATTTAATATTTCATTCTCTAAAGTCAAGCTGCAGCCAAATATTCATTGTGGAACAGATTTAGATGGCGCCTTAAGACATGAGATACCATCAAAAGCATGACTATCACACAAGGAGGACGGCATGAATTTGTAAAAGTACTAACACAACAGTTGAAACAAGGATTCAGATGTGCTGCGAAATGTGTCATAAATTGCAGTATCTGTGATTTGCTAATGGCATTGTTTAAAATCACAGTTTTGATTTGAGATCCAATGATTATTCAGCTATCATACTGACTACAGGTCTTGTATACTAAGACAATATTTGATTTCCTGATCACAAGCACTTTAATCATAAGTGTGATTCGTCAATTTGAAGATGATTAATCATTTTAACTAATTGCAACTTAATGGTTGGTATTTCAATTCGGGGCCTTTCCCATTTACATCTACTGTGAACTGTCTGACCTTTGGATTTTTGTCCTCCACACAGCTTCACACAACACTGAATGTTTCAAGGGTTTGTTTTTCTTTATTTTTCTGCTTCTATCATAGGTAAGTGGACTGCGTCGTTAAATCTTTGTTTATTGTTGTCATTTCCTGCTTGGTCATGCTGTAGCCCACAGACAAATGCACTGATGAACTACTCATGTTAGTGGTCAAAATGCTCTGACTGGTTGACTTCTGGCCTGGTGCTGTGGGATATAACATCGATGTAGTGATGCGATATATGATTTGCACTCTACAGAGAGTGTTTTATTTTGAAAATTGACTGGTTACTTTATGCAGTTTCTGTGTTTGAATCGGTTTTCTCTGTGCACTGTGATGCGGCTTCCCTCAAAAATAGACTAAGTTCGTATTTTTAGCAGAGCAGAGCTGAGAGGCGCTTCTAAAACAGGCAGCAGTGCGTCTGAGAAGCGTTGTCTGCTGTAGCCCGATCAGCTTCGATGGCCTCTTTGCAGTCAGAGCACGACACAGGAGTAACTGCAACAGCAATTTAAAAAAGACAGACCATACAAGAGGTACAATTAGAGTTCAAACTGACAGGTTTTTTTTGTGTGTGGTTTTTTTTTTTATTCCAGGACAGAAATTTAAGTCTGAACTGAATAAACTCTCCACTTCCCCCACACAACAAAAGGACCTGTCCAGTTCACTTGCACCCCCTCTCAATTTACCCTCACTAATGACTGCCACCACTTAATGTTCAGGCATGCGAGTGTGTGGGGCTACAAGATAAGAAGAAGAGGAGGAGGTGAGGGTGGGCGTGGAGGGCTCGGAGAGATTTAAACGTTGTGTGGGAGCTTTGAGTTCAGGAGGACAGCGAGGAGGGGCTGGGGGAGTTGACAGGGTGAAAGCAAAGGCCAAACTAGCTCCAGTTGTAAACACTCCCTCTCTCAGCGTGCTATGCGGCAGCTCTCCCGTGGCGGCAGTCCAGGACAATCTAAGGGCAGGAGAGAGCAAAGGAGGGGAGGGACAGCGGGTGAGAGATGAAAGGAAACGCCGATGTGATTCACAGAGAGAAAGTGAAAACCCTCGAAACTGGAGCAGCGTGTCGAGAAAAACAAAAGAATGTGGAGGACAGGAGGTGAAGAAGAAGGAGGAGGAGGAGGGCTGGATGAGAGTACAGCAGAGGAAGAGAGAGAGAGAGGCAGAGACTGTGACCGGCAGAGGGGAAATCCTCGAGGTGCCTGCAGCTACTGAGACACACATGCAGGGATATTCTCATTCACACACACTCTCATACAGTGTAAACTCAAAACACAACGGACACAGCATTTCTGTAATGATGCTGATCACTACGGCTGCAGCCACTGTACGCTGCTGTCAAACACAGCCTAAAAGGACTAGTGTAACATTTTGGAAAATGTGCTTTCTTTGGGGCAACTTCTTAACAGCCCACATGCAAAACTTCCATGCATCATTTCTTTTTCTGCACAAGTTGCCTGGAAAACTTGTGGAGCACAGGTATTGGTTTCCGTACATGCACAATGATGGCAAACCTGGTAACCTTACACAGGTCCTGGCTGTTGTCCACCAGACTCTCCCTTAACCCCACCAAGGTTTTAAAGTTAGATTTTGAGGTGTTAATGGGTGTATTTTTAAACTGAACACAGCTCTCCTTGCTTATCCACATACGGAAAAGTCCTATATCGTGCTGTTTTTCAGTGTATCTTTCCATTTTTAAGCTCAAAATACTGCAAAGATGTTTGACTTTGTGATGACGGGCTGTTTTGCTCTAAAAAGTCAATGAGCTGCTGTTGTTCCCGCCCCCTACAGGAAGAACAAGCCGTCTGTGTCTGTGATTGGCAGCTGAAGCTGGATGACTATTCGTTAGTTAGGTGCTACACAGCAGCTGGGATGAATTCCTAGTGGCTTGTAAAGCTGGAAGGTCTCCAAGTTTATAACAACCACAAAACACAATAAAAATTCATTTTCGCCTTATGAGACCTTAAAAGACACCCTAAACTTAATTACATTCATTAATAATATTACATTCATGACGATAACAAACTGGCAAAGGAAGCAACACGCATCCATCCAAAAATGTTCAACTATTCCTTTAAGTTTGGACTTCTGCTCAACTCTAAAGGAACTGCCAGACTCTTTAAATAAATGTACAGCAAAAGAGCCACATTTAAGTTTTTTGTTTTGTTTTGTTTGTTTTTTTTTGCATAATTCACTGATTTGTTTGTTTTCCTAACATATGTGTGTGCACCCTCCATAGGTGGTGAGGGCACAATTCTATCAGTGGGTAACAGCAGAAAGTGCCTGCAGGTGAATGCCATCTGTAACACTAAAGTACAAATATTAAGAATACTGAAGCAGCTGTATCTTGTTTTCACTTGCGGCATGTATTTTTCGCAGTAAATCCAAGCCAACCATAAACTGAACCCTCTTCATTCATTCAGTAACAAGGATGTGAGTCTGACACATTCTCCAGTTGGTAAAATGACAGGAAAATGGAAAAGGAGTTAAAGGACAAACTCAATTTTAAGGTTTTTTTTTTTTTTGCCACTTCAGCAAATGCATACGACTAGTTTGATAACAGACGGGTGTTCTGCAGATGCTACGCTTCTCTGTGTAATGTATTATGTACAACTCTTCTCCCCTCATTATGGGAAAAAATGAATTTAGTATGATATTGTGCGTCTCCATTTCATGCAGCCTCACTGAATGTAGGAAAACAAGTTATTGGAGGTCCAATATCAAGCACACTGAGAAGGAAGAAAACAAGAGTTAAAAGAAAACAGGACTTGCCACAAAGAAAGATCTCCATTTTGGAGGATTTAGAGAAATCGTAAGGATGAAAAACCCCGACATGACAATGACAACTGCAGAGAGATGCTACAGATTTTATTGTGAGTGTAAGAAGAGCTGGTTTCAACCCAGCGGCTTCCACGTTACTGGAAGACACTGTGTGTCCAGACTGGCTCACCGATCTCTCGCCAGAACAACAGGAGAGATTTCCAAGCACTGCCTGCCCTCCTTTCCTCAGCTCCGGAGAAATTTGATATTCACAGCGTGTCTCGCTCTCCGCCACACATCACGAGAAGCAGCGACGGCAGCTCGGCTGGTGCATTGAGCGAGCGAGAATCACACACGCCTGTTCGCTCTCTCTCTCTTCTTCCTCAGCACCCACCTCCCCTCCACTCCCACTCACTCAATATTACACAGGGGCAGCCATAAAGACACACACACACTAAACTGCAGCTGAGATATTGCTGTGACGGGAGCAGATTACAGTCGGAGAACAGGCAGAAAGAACAGAACAGGTCTAGACAGAACTCCTCGAGGACTAAAAAGGTTTTAGTTCTGACGTCAGAGGCGGCAGACGTCTCCCAAAAAATGTAGAATCGTCTCACAAACTGGAAACGCTCATCGGTTGTGATGAGTTGGTGGCCTGTGAAGCAGCAGCGGCAACAACAACAACAAACAGGCTGCTGTCTATCCACACAAACACAAGCTCAGACGCATTAAAACACACAGTCACACATACACACACACACACACACACACACACACACTGTATACAAGCTGTGCTATTTTTAGAGACGGGTTTCCAGAATGTCCCTCCCCCTCCCCGATTTAATAAGTCTGCCCTCAAACTGACTGTACACTGCTATGGAATTAAAAATTGATCACAAAAGACACTTTGATGTGTGTTAAATTTTGGACTGCAGATTGTGTTCACATGTCCTGTATGTTTGTGCTTTGTGTATAGATATATACACAAGCTAGCATGCATTTATATATGTTTATGCATGAGTTTGTTGTTAGAATCAATAGACATCAAAAAAGAGCCTTTGGTTCCTGCTGCAGACTCAGAGGTGTCGGCTTTTAGCAGGACCAGTGAACTTTGCACGAGTAGAGGAATGCACTCACTTTAAGCAAATATGCTCCGCCGCTAAATGCAAGCGGAAAGATCTAGTAAAATAGAGAGCTGATAAAAGAAAAAAAGCATATTTGTTCACTTGCGTTGTGATTTGCAATGTGGTTAACATTTCCCAGCTTGTGCCTAATAGGTCCTTCACCATCAAAGGAGCACAAAAGAGTCGAGTGTAGTCACAAGAGGCGTTTAAGAAACACTTTAGGGACTAAAACTGGAGTTTTAGAGTCAGCAGTGATACAGATATTATGTTTGACGATTTATAGGTTGACAACTTAAACTTGAACACAACAAACACTTGTACAACTGAAAAACATACAAAGTGTACTACAGAGAAGAAAACATGAATCAGGTTAATATTTGGTGCAACTAACGAAGGTTGTTTACAACAGGTCTTGTGTGAGGAACTGAAGATTTTAGGAGTCTGGCTGCATGTTTAGACTCGTTGCACTGCAGCACAATAAAACTGAGACTGATCAGACTCCTCTCTGATAGAGTAACGAGTAATTGAAGTTGTCAACATAAATCAATATCAAATTAGTTGCAAACGAAATCAATTGTCGATTAGTTGATGACATCATCGCTGTGCATTGACTCCTAATGCTCTGACATGACGGCATTACCGCTTCCTGGAGTGAAATCTGTCTCTATCTGACGTGATTATATAAAAGCATGGATCCAGTTCACTTCTGATATCAGCAAAGGAGAAACAGAAACTAACCAAAATATATCACAATGGCTTCTGCTGGTGCATTGCAATCTCTGAAGCCTGCCAGGCATTAGTTGACCCCCGCCGGGTCAAAGCATAGAGGAACAGGTCTTGTAAACTTCAGTTGCAGCGGTGCAGTATGGTTGGGAATGGATATAATGGTTGGAATCAACAATCTAAGCCCACATTCTGGCAGACAGAGCACAGCAAGCAAGGATTCCACTTTCATTAAATTGACACAGTAACTAAAGGAGCGTACCTTAATAAAGCCATCAGTCTGTTGCCAGTCCATGCCGGCCTCCCATCAAAAAGAACACTTGCTCACAGCAGTGTAGCCTACCGGTATCCATAGTATCCATAAAGTTTTTGCCAGCCATGGTAGCATGCTGCATGATTCCTCCAGTCCCAGTCGCCATGTTTAACAACTTTTAAACATAACATAATAAAGCTGGGCATCATAAACTCCAGTGTAGCAGCATAAACATACTTATACGAGTATTACAAAAGTACATGAGCATCTTTGCCTTCTTTATTGTCAGTTAGCACATGTCCAAAACAACCTCAAACCAAATCCAAAAGCTGATAGATAAATAATGAGCTAAATAAGAGCCACTTTGTAAGTGTGCAATTCATAATCTCTATAGTTGACAATTCATTTAAATGATCAATAGATTATTCTATTTTCAACATGGTTGTTCGTTGCAGTCCTTCTCTCTTATTGTACTGCATGATTAATAACAATGTCAACATCTGTCGTGCCTTAAACATATGCACAGTACTGGATCTTTAATGGACAATGACTCAGCCAAGTGCACACTGAAAGACATCCCTGAAGAATTTTTGGAACCCACAGACTGACAGGGTCATTACGGTGCCCCCCCTACTGTGAGGGGGTCAGATCACTTGGCCAACATGGCTAATGTTTGCATCAGTTGCAGTCAGATAAACTGAACTATCATTCTGCCTACAATCACAAAGGAAGTTACGCTTCAGTAATAAAAGGGTGTGTTTAGACTGAATGTAAAGCAGATTTAAGAGGCAAGGAAAGTGTCAAGTCAGTGCAAAGATGGAAGTGAATGCAGACTGACTGAATTCACTGTGGGCAGTGTAAACTGAGGTGAATATATCCCTGTGCAAATACAAAATGTTCTAACTTCAACTCAAACAAAATCAACACACTTCACATGCAGCTGACAGCTGTTTTATATCTGCAAACATTCAGTTTAGTTTAAAGGCCTCCATCATGTCTGATCTAGACCAAGGGAGAGAAGAAAAGCAGTATGCTTCATGCCAAAAGCAAAACAGCAGCAGTTTACATGTAATGTGTAGGCAAAAATCCAGTGAATCCCATTATTGCACAACAACAAATTAATCACAAAGCTTACGTGCTGAAGAATCGGTGCTTTCCTGTAATAACAGGACTACTACTCCACCCTAATTTGCCAATCCTACAGATGAAAACTTAATCACTTTGCTTGGCTTTATGTGCAATATGTGTGTGTACACCCATCACACACACAGACACACACAGACACACACACCTCATTAACATCCATGCTGAATGGCACAGCATGGCAGGTTCAAAGCGTCCCCCTCCTCCCTTCCTCCCCACCCCCAGCAGCGTTTCAAGCTTTCCTCGGCCTGCCAAATTCTTTCATTCTTTTTCAGCGAGGTCTTAATCTGCCTTGAAGCACTGCAGAGTTCTCCTGCAGCGGTGCCAGTGGCCCTGAGGGAACACAGAGTGGGAAGTCTCCCACTCTCACAGGCAGGCAGGGCGGACAAAGCAAGGCCCACCCTCTTTCTCTCTCTGTGAGGGGACAATGGTGCAGGAGGAGAGAGGAAGAGCCCAACACTGATCAGAGGACCTGAAATGACCCAACACCACGTGCCAACATGGGCCTCACTCTTCAGACCACACAGAACCACATTACAGAAACCTGCTTTCTGTGGAAAAAAAAGAGGCCCTGCTAGAACTGAGAACTTTACAAACCCTGGTGAACAGCGGCCTTCAGCAGGCCCCTGCATTAGCAGGCACTTCACATCAAACGCTGTCTTTTCATACAGCTGAATCAAAAGACAAATACTTCCTGTTGTCCCCGCTCTTCTCCCTCTCCAATGGCCATCTATCTCACCACGGAGATGAACTAAATCACATTACCTCATTGTCGAAGCCATCTGGCATGCAGCTACAGAAAAACAACAACAACAGCGCCAAAGTCTTGCACTACTGCAACCTGCATGCCCTGGTGGCTTTTTAGACACTCAGGGGAGATACTGCTTTTAAAATCGGATTTAAAGACAAGCCTGTTACTACATGTCAACAGACACTGATCAGTCTGTGGCTTATTGAAACCCTTACAGACAGAGAAATGCAAAGTGAAATGCAAAGTCATTCTAAACAGAAGGTGATTGTCCTTAAAATAACTGGCGATATGCTTGCCTTCATCACTGTAACAACTCTGTGTTAAAGACATGTTAATATTCTATGATCAGGACTGTCCAGGACAAGCAACATGTGTGTGTCGGCTGCATCAGTGTTACTGGGTTAGAGAATAAGAGGGGTCAGAGCAAAAGCCAGCTTTCACACAGCTTACTGTACTGCTGCAGTAGTGTCCTTGGGCAAGACACTGAATTACAGCGACAGCTGAGCAGGTGCTTTGAACTCCCTGAAGAGGAGCACAGAACGAAATGAAATTCTCTTTTTTGGGGATTGATGCAGCATCGGGAAAAGAACGTTGAGGTTCAAGCACAATAAGTCCTGAGTCGAGTCTTCCAGCAAGCGGAAGAAGACATCCAGCTGTTAATGTAAAGTCACCTGTCCCACCTGAGTTCATGCGAATCGAGGTGACAGGGATCAGTGTGTGCTGAGGACAAGGACTGCTGCAGCGTCGGGGCTGTGCCCTCCACAGTGACGCCTTCGGATACCCACCGAGGAGCCGGAGGGAGCTATTATAGCCATCAATCAAATTGACTGGGCCGCAGCGGCAGCAAGGACACTGAGGCAGCTGCTGTACACTCACAGCTCCTTCAAGACAAAAGGAAATCACAGCCAGCTACCAGGTAGTCAGTGCTGGCTGTGGCTTGTTACTCACTACTACTCTGATCATCTTTGTGGGGTTCCAAATCCACGGCAAAAAATTCAATTAAAGGTGTGCATCTTCACTTATCCAAACTGAACGCTTTGAAACACAGAAATGTGCTAATGAGAGCAACTATAGTATGAATCTGGCTGCATTAAAATACAGTAAAGGTGAAAATGAAAGGAGATGTAACTGGCAACAGTGGAGCCAGCTAAGTGTGTAAAAATCACAAGCTGGGGATCAGTGAAGATGAAGACAGTATTCTGTAATCACCTTCAACCATTAAACAATAATTTAGTTAGATGAGTGTCTGCCTCACTCCTTTCCAGATGTTGGCTGTGATGCAGTTTTGTTGTTTGTTGAGAGAAAAGAAGCCAAAAAAGAAGACATTTGCCCGTTTGCATTTCTCCCCACAAAAACAACCTGGAAAAGGCATTTTAAAAAGTAGACAGCTTAATGTTGATGCAATTTTCAACTTTGATGGTGGTTGTTGTTGCCTCACTATATTGCCTCCATCTGGCATGGTGGCCATTAAATGAAAAGCCTTGACTTGCAGAAAGTATACTTTCAATTGCTTGCAGTGCTGCCATTTAAAAGCCTTTGACAATAGGCCAAAAGTGATTTATACTGTAACAATAATGGATCACCTGGTTGAACGACTTCAGATAAATCAGCATTGTGCCCAACACGTCACCTCTGACTAGATGTTGCTTATTAGCCACAAGCCATTCAGCCTGTCTGTCTGTAACCCACCACAAAGACCACCTGTGGTATCTCAGCATTCAGACAGAGACAAAGCCTCCTTCTATATTTATATGTGATTCACAAAGGCCTGTTAGAGTGGCAGAGGGATGTTTACTTATTAAAGCTTTTCGCTGTGGCTGCCCTGACTGTGTCTGGGCAAGCCGCTCTGAAACCAGATGCACAGCAGAAAGGTATTTGATGTTGGTAGGCTCCTACACCGGATACACGATGGAAATTGAAGCGTTACTAGACCTGGAGGGGTGTTAGTGACTGACACCTGGGTGAAGGCTGCCAGCTGATTAGGACTTCTCTACAGTCAACTGACAAACTCACAGGGAAAACTAATCCAGGATGTGCTCCAGCTAATAATGTCAGAACCCGAGTGGGCGAGTCAGAAAAGGGTTCACAACAACAGTGTAAGAAGAAAAGGAAGACGATGATGTCCACACGGCTGAATAAAGCATTCGAGCACAGCTTTCGAAAACAGCTGGGGTGCATTCTAGCACCCGTACTATGCTGCATAGTATGCCAGAAAAAAATATTAAGTTTGTCCCAATACACAGTATGTCAAATGCAGTATGCCAAAAAAAATCAGGATGTCCTACTACATTCGGTCAGATTTTGCAGTTTGCAAGCCAGCATACTGACCCACAATCCTCTGCACAGTTACATCACATATGTTGCATATAAAAAAGTTTAGCTGCCAAGAGTGCACAGACAGCTGACAGCTCCTTTTGCATTACAGACTGCAGCGGTTAAGGTTTAGGAGGCATTATTTTGATGAAGTAGTATGTGTCATTGTATGCATACTGCATTTAACAGTGCGTGCTTTGTGAGGGCAGCTGTAGTACGCAATTAAGAAGACAAAGTACGTTTCTTGCCAAGATTCTGACAGATTTTCCACTGCTGGAACATTCGGGCCATTTTAAGATGGCCAGAACTTTTGAGCATGTTCCAACCATAGGAACTGCCCCAGTAGAACCTATTTCTGGGGAGAAAAGTACCTACTACATGGTAGGAAAAAAAGCTTTGGGGGACTCAGCGCTGACTGGTTAAGATCTGAGAAGGCAACACTAATTGGATAAATTCAGTGTGGACACTTTTTTCTTCTCCCTTGATGTCCTTTCTATCATTGCCGTCGACAACATCAAATTCACCATATGGGCTAACAAAACACACCCTCCATTGTTCTGTTCCCTCCATTCCCTCCATAGCATCTACTCCTCAATGCTCCTCGAGCTGGAGTCACTTCTGGCATCTAGTATATATCATTGTTTTGGCATACTTGGAGTTGACATCACGGTTGAAATTGTCTGATACTACACTGCAATGGAATGAGAAAGGTTAAAAGCACTGATTATGACTATATTGGTGTAAACGTTCATGCCACCTTGCACCTTTCCTGGTTCTCTACAGTAAAAAGATATTTATTTATAGTCCTAACAAATGAGTAAAACTGAAATGTCACTATACCTGTGACTAAACTGTAAAAAAAACATGTTTTCCTTTCATAAACCAGACTAACTTCATTGATTTTCAAATGAAGAGAAGCTCTCTGTCCCAAAACCCATAATCCTGTAAAACATTCCTTCCTCCATTCAACGTTCAAAAAGCCTCCACAAGAAGCTGGGCCTCAATCTGGAGGAAAAACATCACAGGAAGAGGATTAGTGTGGAGCAGCACTCGGTCACTTTTTTGTGATGCTCCTCTATCACCACCAACACTCTGGTAAACCTGTAGCTATTACAAGCAACACATTTACATTTTACAAAACTGGAAAATCATGGGGGGAAAAAAGAATTAAAGTCAAATCCAGAGACACCATATCAACAAATAGATGTCTCACTCAATTATAAAGTGATTAGAGGTAATTGGAGCAGCGGGTAGAGGATGATAATTGAACCAGAGTAACCAACAGGAACAGAGGAAAGTAAACAGTTAAAGGGACAATGACCTTCTGCCTAATGAGCCACAGAGTCCTTCTGAGTCTGCCTATTATCCCATTAATGGATCCGGGAGGAATTCCTTCAGATGGCATTAAGGGTTCCCCTGGAGAGAGCTAAACCTGGGAGGGAGAGGGGCCGGGGGGAAGGAAGAGGCCCTGCATTTTATCCCTGCCTGCGCTTCACTGCTTGGCCTCCTCATTCAGGTCAATTGGTCATGCACTTTTTCCCTCTCTGCTCCTTTACACACCCAATAAACACTCAAGTGCACATGTCCGAGCGAGGAACCAAAACAGTGTGCCTCCTGCCGTCACGAGGCCCAGGGCCTGTCAGTGCATCTGGGCCGAGCTTGTCGGCATCAAGGCTGGAGATCAATGCTGTCAAACCTCAAAAGCTCGCAGCCGCCTCAACAGCAGCTCTCAGCAGTGTGAGAGGAGGCTGGATGTTTACGGTCCTGGGAGACTCTCGGTGAACGCCAGTGAAGCTGGTTATGAATAAGCATAACGTGATACTGATCACGAATGCAACTGCCACAACAAAGGGAATTCTTTTTTCTCGCCTCCTCTCCTTGAGCTTTTCCAGAAATGGGCATGCATATACAGTATGTGTGCGACACAGCCAGCACAGCCGCTGAATGCTTATAAAGAGGGAGAGGGGAAAAAAAAAAAAAAAAAAGCAGGAAGCGTGGCATCGAATTACACAAGGCTGATGGGTGGGAGTGTGCATGGCTCAGGTCAGGGAAGGACAGGGAATATGAGGCCTGGGGTTTTAGCCAGAGCCACATGGTGCAGATGCACTGTTGACCGCTTACATGAGGGTAAACACACTGATGAGATAAAAGCTGACCCACACTAAGCAAAACTGCTCATGCACTCCTCTCTTCGTCACCACGAAGGCAAAAGAGAAATATCAAAAAGCAACTTATTTTCAGTAGGTGTGGCCTCGGCTACAGAGGGAGAAGAGTGATCGCTCTCCGCTTCAATGCATTCCAGATGGTGATGTAATTTTATTTCTGGAAACGTAGCCACACGAGCGATACATAAACTGAGCGAGAGGAGGCTGCTGAGAATCTGCAGGGCACCGACCACAGCGCACAAACTACAGGCAGACAACTTTGTCATTACTGTGACTTGAAACAACACAAAAGTCAGTTTCAAACCACACAGACAACAGGGAAACAATGCCAGTGACTGTGCTGGTGTAAGAACTGAATCAGTGAAAGCTCTTAATGCTTCAATAAGATAGTGGCTTTCATTTAAATGCCACATAGTCAGGAATGTTAACCAATCAGACAGGATAAGAGGCATGTAGACGAGCTTCAAACAAGAGTGTGTGTCAGCACGCATGTGTCGGACATGACCAAATAAATGGAGGAAAACCAGCATAATTCTTATGACAACTACCTTGTCCTCTTATAAGACCTTTTCAGGTGCGATTCCATGAAATTGAGTAACTTCCACAGGGCTGGTATTATGCATGATGGCTCACTAGCATGACTTACTTAACACACGTGGAACTGAGACGTCACTATTAATGCGATGTTAATGCTATTAATTATACTTGTGTTTTCCTGTAATGACAAGTCAACAGTCTGATGTAGTAAACACACACTGCATGATGGATGTCACACACTTCTCTTTCTTCCCACATTTGCTGTCTGGCTCGACTGCAGTCATCAAATAAAGCAAAATCTACCAACAAATAGCTTATTAAATACACCATTCAGCCCTAACAACCAGCCAGAATGACCTATAGTCAGGACGGTCATGTTATAGTGTGGATACTTGCTGAAATGACAATCGTTTTCATATGAAATTACTTTATGTGTCAAGCAAAAACACCATTAATTCATTGAAAACAGCTTCCAAAATATAACAATTTGCTGCTTTTTTCTATTTTATGCCATTTTAAATTGCATATTTTGGGGTTTTAGCTCACATAAGGTCAGACAGTGGTTAAAAATGCCCATCAAAATCTCTCGCTGCTCAAGGTTTTACTTGAATGTTGCTTTTAAATCTGACAGAGAGCCAAGATAGTGAATTCCTTCTCTGCATATATCAAAGAAAAGCATACAGTCCTCATATTTGAGGCTGTAACCAGCAATGTTTAGTGTTCTTATTGAGAAAAAAATAGTTTGATCCTGTATAGATTCATTCAACAAATAACTGTCTTTTCATTTTATCTACTAGTACAGCAATAATGTAGATTTTAGGATCAAAAAAATGTTTTTGCAATCATATATGATCATGATTTTTGTTATAATATCAGTCATTATTTGAGTGTATACTGTGATTTCCTGTGGTTTACAATGCTGTATTCGCAAGGTTGGTTGTGGTTCAATCAGTGTTGACGAATAGCTCCTCCACATACATTTAACTCACAAGCTTCTCAGCCTGCCTCTGCAGCAGTATGTGTGTGTGTGTGTGTGTGCAGCCCTCTTGTATCAGAACAACCGCATGCGAACGTGCAGGTTTACGACAGGACCGAATTAGACCTGCCACCCAAACCCCTGACCCACTGTCCTTTATGTCTCTGCTCCAAAGCCTTTAATCCTCACTGGAGGTGCATCCTGCTGGACGCTGCTCCGGGTCGTCCTGTGAAGGAGGAGCACTGACTGACACCAGCCTTCACTCCCATTTTCCCCCACTGGGGACTGACCCTGCTAAAAATACACACCGTGACTGTACTGGAATGGTGCTTTCACCTGTCACACAGGGTTGAAAAGAGGGCAGTGCAGTCGCCGGAGGATTTGGCAGGGGTGCTAATGCTGTGCCATTGTGCAGGAAATTATTCCATTGTTTTGCGGCGTGGGGATTAAGGTACCCAGAGTGCTCGGCTGCAATGGCTTTAGCAGAGAGCAGGGCATGTGCCAAAGCTCAGAGGAGACACAAATCTACAATAAATATCAGCATCTTCTTTGTCCAGGGTATGTTTCTTCTATAGCAGCAGTCTGCACACAATGATATTCTCTCTTTATAAAGGTCTTGTAATAGGAATAAGCACTGCAGGTTACATTTTCACACAGTGATGGTTTTTATTTATCATGACAACCATTGTTACAGCCTGCATATTAATGTGCTGTCATGATGCCCTGCCTTTCTAGTGTTTTCGCTCATAAAAAGCACCAGATTTGTCATTTTCTGCCACTACTACATCTGTTTGGCTTCAAATATTGCTGTGATTTCACTAGTGGGGTGTTCCCTTTATTCTATTTCAATGTTGATGTTTTTCTAGATATACAAAGAAAATGAGACGAAAAGGAGGTGGCAGCATGCTGTCCACACTCCACAGGTTGCAACAAGCACAATAAAACCAGCACAAAGAGAAGGAGGCAAGTTGTTTCTCAATGCCACATGTGGCAGACAGAGGTGCAGATCAGCGGCAGCGGCAGCACCATGATGGGGGAGAAAACAAAAGCGAGTGAGGAGGGAGAAGGAGGACTCCCAGCACTGCAGGTAGCCTGTATGCAGAGCAGCAGATGTGCATGCCGCGTTGGTACAACGTGTCGACACCCTGAAACACCTTCCTGTCATTTTGCATAAGCAGCCGTCAGGTTTCCTCTAAACAAAGCAGCGTCGCCGCGTTTGCGTCCAAGCGGCAACGGCGGCAACCACGCGGCTTGCGGTGCTGAAAAGAAGGAGAACAACAAATAAACACAAAGAGTTGACAAACCTGCTGGTGTCGCTCCAAATATCCGCACCACCGGCACTTTCTTCACGTCGCTCTCCCTGAATTCAGAATAGCACACGTCCAGGTCTTTGAGGGGACTTGCCACATAGTAGTCTGCGGTGACGATGCGCACCGCGAACATGACTGCCGCGTCCGTCAGTCCGCCGAGCGGCAGAAAAAGCTTCGAAAAAACTACTGTTCCGAGTCCATAAGACGCGGAGACCTCGGTGCTGAGTCGATACTAGCCGAAGGGGAGGCTGTCACGGCGGGAAAACAGACGACGGAGCGGTGGGGGAAGCCCCGGTTGTGTCCCATTAAAAAAAAAAAAAAAAAAAAACAAGATTCCCGTGGCTCCGAAGTGACGCCGCCGTCAAGGTCCAGCTGCGGCCGCGGAGCTACACTCGACGGCGGCGGGTAATTACCTCCGCAGCTGTCGGGTTCATGTTGTCACCGTGGCGGCTCCGTGGTTTTTAAAAAGCTGTCTCTGTGGGTGTTTTTTTCTTTCTTTTTTTTTTCGTTCCCCGGGCTCCCCGTATGTAGCGTTATCTTTCCAAATCACGCCTGAGAACTAGTCCCAGCCGGTCCCGCTGTATCAGCCCGCCGCTCGCTGCTGCTCCCTCCGCTTCCATAACAGGCTGACGGCGCTATGTTGGAGAGCCACAGAGCAGGTAAGCTGGCCGGATATCACAGCGACGACACGTCCGGAAAGGATTTTCAGAATAAAAGCACGTTGGTGAGTCAGCGCAGTGACTTAAAGCCGCAGAGTGAGTTTTATTTTGAAAGGCTTAGATATGTCAATTGTTCATAGACAACAGTCACAGACTAGTTAGTTTCATTGAGTAACTCATTGTACAGACATTCAGCTAGTTGGAGGTTGATGCCATTTCTAACAGTTCATTTCACCAGCTAAAGACAGATGGTGGCTTTTATTTTGAATTGTTTCAGTGTGTTCAGTTGTCCTCAGATACCCCGTGTGTGACAATAGTTCAAATAAAAATATGCGTGAAGCTACCATCAACATCCCAGTACATCCAGTTAGGTATTTTCAGCACAAACACCTAAGAAAATTAAAACAAATTAGTCAAAGAATAAAAAATCATTACTTTGCCCAGTGGTGAGATTAGAAAAAGGTAAGATAAGTCTTTATTAACCCTTTACTGAATTTACAGTGGTCCAATAGCAAAGGGAAAAGTGCAAAAACAAACAAACAAACAAAAAAAAACCAAAAGACAAAGGATAAAATGAAAAAATTAAAAAAAGAAAGAAAGAAAGAAAGAAAGAAAGAAAGAAAGAAAGAAAGAAAGAAATATACATAAGTATTGTTGATATTTTACAGATTCTCATTTACTAGTTTGAAGAAATTCAGATATTCTACTTGTACAGACATTGGCATTGCACAGATTATTCCATGAGAAGAAAAAAAATTATAATAAAAATACTGATATTGTTCCATACGTACAGAATTAACTGTGATATTTTACCAAATAATTTAAATGTTAAGATTATTTTATCAATAGAAAAAGAAAAAAAGAAAATAGAAAATAAGAAATATACAGAGGTACTGTTGATACTGTACAGATTCTCCTTGATGTTCAAAACAAAACAAAACAAAAAAAAACAGATATTGCACAAATTTGTTTACATGGTCGGTTGATTCTTTCATGACTTTAAAAAAAAGTGATGTTAAAAATATTGTTATTGTATAAATTCTATTGATATTGCACAGATTCTTCTATATGTAGAAAAAAAAAAGAGATCATATAAACGCAGAGTATTATAACGGACGGGTTTAAATGCATCAACCCTATTCAGGATTTTCATGTTGCCAAACATAGAAGGTCTTTTGGGGTCCATTGGACCCCAAGAATGAATATGTGCAAAATGTTTTTTGGTATTCATTATAGACTTTTATGTTATGTAAAATACATTTTCTGATAAGTTGACGTATTTTTGGTTCCAAATGCATGACAAATGTCCCTCTTTCATTTATTTATTTATTTATTTGTTTGTTTATTTTAATTATTAAAAAACAAAAAACAATATCTGTCACCGAAACCAAATGGCCTGGGGTTCAAAAGAACCCAAAAGTCCTGAATAGGGTTAATGGTATCATGTAGAATGATTTTCCATATAAAGTGCATGTAACTTGCATTGACGTGCTTAATTGTTAAGATGAATGCCATACTCAAACGTCTGTTACAACATGTAAACTGTGTTAGATGATAGACACCTGATGCTAGAAATATCCATAAAACTACACTAAAAGTTACTGATCTGTTAGTTTTACTCTTTATCCAGTTCAACCTGCTTAGACAGATTAAGCTCATACCTCACATGCCATTGATGTAATATGATTCCAGTATTACACTCAAATTACACTTAGTAGAAAATTACATTTAAGTCATAAATGATGGAGGGTAACTTTTGAGTTAGTATAAATTAAATTATGAGTACTAATAGTAATTTAAGCCAATCTCATGCAATGCTGCAAAACTGAGCCCTCTGAAGGTCTCTTATTTTGTAATTAATCTCGTTTTAGCCTAGAAACAGGAAACAGTATTGTGCAACATTCTGCTGAGCTTGACAGCATTTTCACCTCATTTGCCTCTACAGCACCAAAACAAGGATCAGGCTCAGATCAGGGAGCTGGAAAACATCACTTTCCTCATTGGTCGTTTGTTAGGAGCACGTTCCTTATTGGTTTAAATATCCGCTGTGGCTGGGGAAAGATAAAAGAAGTTATGCTTGGATGCATAAAACAAAAAAAAGATGTCATATAAGGACAACCATAAGGAAATGATACAAGAGCATCTCAGGCATCTTCAGAAATTCAATTAAAAGAAACTGTTACATCAGCACCACAGACTCACTGTAAGCCTTACAGTGATAACATCATAACATACAGTGAGATGAATATGAGATCAACACAGACATCCTGTAATTTCTTAAATATCTATATTTTTGATATTTATTGTTAACTGTGGCAACAACTGAGTGCAAAAAAAAATGGTTTTAAGTAGAATATTTCAGGGCCTCAGTGACCACTGATCTGAAATAATATATGACATGCTAGATTTTAAAACGTAGTACATTTCTTTACTTATTTATTCCATCTAGAAAGTAATCTGTTACATTACTTTTGCATTTCTCGGCAATGTAACCTGAGATGCAATGTCACATAATCGCCAGTTCAGGATAAAACATTAAAACTTACACATGCCCACATATGAGAACATCCTAATGAGGAGAGCATACACAAGATTTTTCTTTAATGCTCTATAATACAGTATTAGCACAATACAGACAGCAACGATGTTGAATACCAGCTCCAAGAGCCCTTAACAGTATAAAAGTGGCACCAGCAGAAGGCTATACTACCCCAAAATTAAAGCAGTAACTCCAGCAGTAACTGATTAGTGACTATAATTCATTCAGGAACTGTAATAGTACTGCACCAAGTGCAGATCCTCAGTGTTGTTATTATGAATTTGGGGGTTTAACCTGATGAAGAGTTATTTCATCACACTTAAATTACTCATAACATGTTTATTAATGTAATAGTTTGACATTTTGGGAAACTGTTTCATCACACAGCCATCTATAAAACCACAACATGTCATTTTTTAGGTTCAGAGATTCTAGCAGATGGATTATGTTTTCAGACCCAGCCTAGCTGTTTGCCTTTGTTTCCAGTGTTCATGCTAAGCTAAGCTAACAGACTACTGTACCAACTCTTGAACAGTTCCTTTAGGGAATTATTCATAAATGTAGAGATGACAACAAAATGAAGAACAATATATGGGTTTTTGGTGCAAAAAGTCAAAATAGGCAAGTGTAAGGAGGAACAATCAGAACTGAGAGTCTGCATTTTTTGGGACTGTAGTTATTAAACCACATTTGTAGGAACCTTGTTTTTCACAGCAGTGCAACCTCCTGAATGGGATAACTAAAAGAGTAGCATGTAGTGAAGGTAGGACTGGTCAAGACGGACGACACTCAGTGTGAATACTCAATGTGAATCAAGTTTTAAGTATTGGGTTGAATAAACCTTGAAATCTATAAATACTTTAACAGAAAGAGTTTCAGGCGTAACAAACCTTTACAAACATAATTGATTAGTCTGAAAGCAGTATTTGGGTTGTTTAAACCTTTGAAACCAAAATAATTTGAACAGAAAGTAGTATTTTTGGTGGAATAAACCTTTAAAACCATAACTCCTAAATTAGAAAATAATGTCTGGGTGGAGTAAACCTTTAAAATAGTAAGTTCTTGTACCAAAAAGTAATATTTCAAGTAGAAAATAAACCTTTAAAACCATAACCCAATACATAGACCAGGGATGTCAAACTAACTTTAGTTCAGGAGCCACATACGGTCCAATTTGATCTCAAGTGGGCCGGCCCAGTAAAATCACAGCATAAAAACCTATAAATGACAAAAATTCAGGACATTCTCAACATGTTTTTACAAAACATTATGAACAACTTGAAATTTCTTAAGAAAAATATCTGGAACTCAACAACACAATATTTAGGGTCCGAGCACCCAAAAGGGTTTTTGAGGCCCGTAACGTACTCGAAAACTCACCAAAATCACCACACACATCAGACCCGGCAAAAAATGTTATAATTTGGAAGAAAAATACACACCTCACTACAGAAATTGCTCCATAGCGCCATCTTGAAAATTTCAATGGAGTCCTGTTGGAAGCATGTTTGCCCTAGAGCTACGCAATTTCATAGGCATATAGAGCTGGTTGGCACGAACAAAAAAATCTGCTGGACCAAGGTCAAAAATGCAACACGGCTCAACTGTGCCCCCTACAATATTTCTACAGAGTCCCATCGGCGCTATGTTTCACCTAGAACTACGAACTTCACCACACATATGTAACAACTCGGGACGCACAAAAAAGTCCATTAGCATGTTTCTGTAAACCCAACAGGAAACCCGCCATGTTGGAAAAACGGTGAGCATGGCGGGCCATTTTCACTCAAAAATGACCATTTTTGTCCATTTTCAACATCGAACTCCTACTAGGGGGTTCGTTGTACACACCTAAAATTTGGTGAGCACAAACTACATGACGTGGTGATTAAAAGTTCTTCAAATGCTCCGCAGATGAGGCTCAATTTGGAAATGGTGGCCCGTCCAATTTTGATCAATGGCCATTTTGTCCATTTTCGCTGTGTTTTTTGCATTCAACTGACTGTTGTCGGATGGTTGTTTCACCTCCACTGACAAGATTCAGTGAGCATGTGTAGCAGGTCAGGACGCACAAAAAACTCAATCAGCACCAAGTCCTAAGCCCAACAGGAAGTACGTCATTTTGAAAAACCCTGGTGACAATTTTGGTGATGTTGCCTGACTTTTGGCCATTTTTGGCCGTTTTCAGAATCTATCTCTTCCTACAGGGAAGGTCGTACACACCTGAAATTTGGCCAGCACAAACTACAGGAGGTNTAACCTGATGAAGAGTTATTTCATCACACTTAAATTACTCATAACATGTTTATTAAATGTAATAGTTTGACATTTTGGGAAACTGTTTCATCACAGCCATCTATAAAACCACACAGTACTTTTACTTTTACCTGACTCTATTTTTACACAAGTATCTCTACTTAAGTAAAGAATGTGAGTACTACTGCCATCTCTGTCAGTCACTCATATTACCACAAACTGGAAAGAGGACATATTGTGTTATATACAGTCACATACTCAAATCAAGTTAAATCAAATCTTATTGATATAGCACTTTTCATGTACTACAGCAACACAAAGTGCTTTACAGCATTTAAAAACAACATAGCATCTAAAAACATTACATCATTGAAAAGCATTACAACATTTGCGAATAATACTCACATGCTTTTCACGTGGATGTTGTGCTACTGTTATGAAGCTATTCATTGTTACTTATGCAAAGTAGTTCATACCAAATTACAGCAACTTTCATGTTTACGCCAAAACAAGCAGGACACCGCAGGGAATCGAACCCCGTCCTGGTAAACCAGGAGTACCATTACCAGTGCCTTTTGCTTTTTGACACTACATGGAAGGCAAAGCAAAACCTGCATCACAACAGCATATGGGTGACTGCTTTTACATTACATTTTACACCGGGTAATCCCGTGTGACATAAAGTTTACTTTACATACTACATGTGTAGTATGTAAGGTATGGTCTTTGTAACCTATGTCTAAGGACATAGGTTACAAAGGATTTTGCCAATAAATTTAGGGTCATTATAGATGACACCTGTGGTCAATTATTGCTAATGATCTCTTTACTTTAATATTTGTAAATGCTGTTGTAATGCAGTAAACGAAACCCATTCCCTATTAACTTAACATGATACAGCTATTCAACTACAAATACCTCTACAACAAACCCTTTTACAATGATTCCTACAATACACAATGTTAAACTACAACAAAATCTTGCTGGCCTCTTTAAATCCAACTTGGCTGAACATCTGAACACTACAACATCACAAAGTCAAAAATCACTAAACAAATCTTTTCCCTATATATTACTACATTGTAAACTGTCACACTTACCACATCTAAACATGACAAAGTGTTTAACGTCCTCTGCAAATTGACTTTGTACACTGCTCCACACACTACAAAAATGAAAAGGTCAAATGCCAGTTTGCCTTTTCATTTAAAAACACAAACAATACACTCGTGGTCATTAAAATATGTTGGCCACACAATTGACTCCACTTTATACTGTGATGTTTTCACATACACGTGGTCAATTAATGTGCCACTCTCTGTTGTGGGCTGCATCACAACTTGCACATAGCCTTTATCTGTTACAAATGAACAGATTGTTGATGACTTCAAAATGTCATCATTGAAATCTCCCATGATGACAATTGTGTTACTTAGTGGATCTAACCAATCGAGTAACTTGCCAAGATGCTCCTTAAACAGGGACATGGGATAGGACGGTGGTCGATAAATGACTGCTACCAGTATGTTATACATGACATACTTACAGACCATGCATTCCAAATTTGGATGTGGCACTTGTATGATGTCATATGCTTCACTTTCTACA
>NW_007579032.1:198654-212308 GCF_000690725.1 Stegastes partitus | reverse complement strand
AAAGACTGTATGTATGAAATCCACTGAGTCTCTCACAATATCCCTAACTTATTGTGAGAAGTGTAATTGATTACATTAATTAAGGTGTCAAGGCGCAAAGGTTTGAAATAGATTTTCAGCACATTCAAATGATGGAATATATCTGAACTTAGCGATATTTCTTACCGAACTACACTGCCACTAAGAACTGTATACAAATCTATTGTTCGGGTATTTCAATTTATTTATGTTTTTGCTACTAAGATGGCTAATGCTACAGTCATATCCTGCTGTGTTCACTCTCACATTTAATGCTCCAGCAGTTAAAACCTGAAGCATATACCCTTTTTTTTTTTTTCTTTTACTGGCAGTTTGCCCGCCAACCTAAGAATGAAATATTCTTAAAAAAATAAATAAATAAAAAAAAAAATCACAAAAACCTTCACCAAGATGGCAAATGCTTCCTCTGAAACATTTATCAGGGAATAAAACACATTAGCATCAGTCTAACAACTTTAAAATAAAAAAAAACAAAACAACACCACGCCGACTCGCTTTATGGTTTAAGTAACTTTATTGAAGGGAAAACTAAAAAGAAACAGAGCCACAGGTTGATTATCAACCATCAGCTTTGCATCAATATTTTAGGGCTACAAGAAGACAGTGTTCGAGTGGGCGTAAAACTAACTGCTCATCTACTGGCTTCTAAAGAACCAAAAAAAGAAAACAAAAACAAAAAAGAAAAAGAAAAAAAAAAAGAGAAAGAAATAGAAAGCTTTTGAGGGGGACCAAATTTGTCCAACTGTTCAGTCTTTACAATCCACTTAATTTGCAGAAACATATCAGATATAATAGCCTACCTTTATTAACATGCATAAAATACAACATTGAAGTTCTTATATTTTGTTTCCTTAACATTGATATATACTGCTGTGCTTCTCTGTACACACACTTTGATAGTGGAATAAGATACACGTCTTTCCTCAGGTAATAGATTCCTATACTATCGATCAGAAGAACATACTGACGTCACACCAGTCCAGGAGGCGGACACAGGAGCCGCTAAACGGTTTCCCCCCCGAATCTTTTCAGAGAATTTTGATTTTAGATTCCAAATAAAATGCAGCAGGATTGGGCCGATTTGAAACGTTTAAAAATTCAGGGTACGGCAAAACACAGGCTTTGCTACAAGTGCTCTTAGAAACCCAGCGTATGGTGAAGTTTTGAAATCAGCCCCCGGAGGATCGAGCCGACGAACCGACTGGATCTTCTCGAGGCTGATTTTCTGTTCAGCTGCATCAGATTCTACCAAGTGTGTGCAGAGGAAATGACTAACATCACCAATCCTGGGTTGAAAAAAAAAAAAAAAAAAAAAACTCTTACTGGTGCATGCTCGAGCCGAGTGTTCAGAACCATAATCTTTTTTTCCTTTTTTTTTTTTTTTTTAGTAACTCCGTACAAAACAGGAGCTGCAACTTCACAGAAAACTGGCACGTGTCCTAGAGAGAAAACACTATCTTCTTATGACCGCGCAGGTGGGAGGGGCGGGAAACAAAAAAAAAAACTGGGGGGTAAAATGCTCTGATTAACCAAAAAAAACAAAAAACAAATAATAATAATAAAGTGAAAAAGAAAAACAGGATCCTGGAATTTTAAGTTTGAACCAGCAACGACATTTTCCACCAGCTTTCCGAACTGTGCCATCACATTGCGTACTTTTGTGTCCATTCTTTTGCCATTCTGGTGTATCTGCAAGAAAAAAAAAAAGAAAACAAATTAAACTCCACTCATAAGTTTTACTGGTACAGAACTCAAGCACATGCACCTGAGCTGTTTAACTATCAGGACAAGCAATGTTAGCGTCATGTATGCACAAAACACTCGTACACTTTGTCTACATTTTAACGCTTTTTTTTTTTTTGAAAAGGTGCAATTTCTTTCTCAAGTCAGGCATCATCTCTATTCACATCAATATGACAATAATGATGTTTTGCAAGAACAAACCTTCTCATGCTTCAGTTAGTGGCTGCATGCAAAGACAATACAGCTTCTGAACTTGTCAAACTAGTGACTCGTGAGTTGGTCCACATTTATTCTTATCCTAAAACATGTGTACTCTCTATAAAACATTAGTTTGGGGGTGATTTATCTCTTGATTCCTTATTAAGAACACAAAATACCAAATATATCAAAAGTTTACAACTGATTAATCATTGCAACCACTTTTAGTGCAAGTTTAAATGTTTTTTTCCCCACTCTTTTATACACTGCAGACTGAATATTTTGGGTTTTTTAATACATTTTCATAGATTAGATCATCGTAAGGATGTTGGATTTTGTAAGATTAGACTAAATGCAACTGTGTAAGTCTGTTTAATTGTACAAGTCAACGATAACCCCCCCCCCTGTCGTTTTAAACCTACAAATAGTACATCCAGGTGTGTGGCAGGTTTTATTTAAATTTTGTGACTGACGTGTGTCTTGGTTTGCTGCGCTTCTCTGTAATGAATTAGCTTTTTTTATTTCCTGCTGCACAACTTCATTAGAATATCCTGACACTTGCCAAACTGTATAACCCTTCCTTGCCATTTTCCAAACCACATATTTCCGTTTATCTTCTAAGGAGTCTGCTTCATTTCGGCACACAATGAAAACTGCCTCGCTCAGACTCATTTGAGAATAAAAACCATAACAGTAAATAATTTATTGCTATTTTCTCTTTTTTGAAAGGGTAGAATAGTTGCATGGCGGTGACTTTCACAGCTTTTGGTGTGTTCAAGACACCTGAGGTTTCATAATCTGCCCACAGCAACAGTTTCCATACAACTCACATTATCCTCATTGTCTGTTCGGCTTCAGTTTCAGACATCACAGCTCATGAATGCTGTGCTTTTTGGCAGCCAACTGTTGGCGTGTCCTTGAATGCACCACCAAGAACATTTTTCACAATGGTCCCCGCTGACACCAGCTTTAGCACGCAACAATAACAACTGCGAGAAATAAAGGCAGCCCGTCATTAACTGTGATGGATTAACTATCTCCAGTCTCTCCGAGTTAATTTTCCAATCCTGCTCAAAGGAACTGAACATGTAATGTGGTGGAAAAGCGGTCATGATTTGTGAATCGTTGATTTTTGCTTACGTGGGTTTTGACAGCTTTATTATTTGAGATTCCCTTTTAAGTTCTTTTTATCAGATCCTTACTTTCTCTGGTTTGTATTATTGGTAAACCACAGCTGTCAAGAGCCCTCTGTGGGTTCACAGAAACACTCCATTAACTTGTTGTTATTCACAGCAGCAGTCTAAACCAAAGTCCTGAGCAGTTAGGCTACTCTGGATGCACAGACAGATTAGTACAACGGCACACTGCTGTCATGTAGTTCCTCAGACAAGCTTCGGGTTTGGCCAGTGAGGCCCAAACATCACAACACATCCACTCTCATAGCACTAGCCAAGATGCAGCGCTGCCTCTTGGCCTTACCCTAAAGCATGGCATACTTCGTTGTCCACTCCTGAGCTAGTTTATTGTACCTGACAGAGTAAAACTAGGTTACATAATAGACCTCAGTGACACTACAGCTGAATTTTATATCAACGTGCTAAACTACAAAAGGTCACACTCATTGTGGATAATGCACCATAAAAAAAAAAAAAATGTCACCGCTGTTCTGTCGGTCTTTTTTTTGCGAGTTTGTTTGGAGAACGCGCAGAAATGTCATACTTACTTCTGACTATCTGTTTTGTAGATTCGTGCGATCTCTGGCACTAGCGGGTCATCGGGGTTTGGGTCACATAGGAGTGAGCAAATGGAGAGAAGAACTACAACAGACAAAGACAGACATTTTATTAACTTTGCATATTTTACAACAGCTATTAAAAAAAAAAAAAAAAAAGGTCTGTCATTTTTGTTTTACATATTTTGACTCACACTCATTACATTTGCGTTTTGCAATAGAGTCAATGTTTGACACACGCTGTTATATAACCAAGGGACGCACCCGAAATGATACGGATCAAATTCATATATTAAAAAAAAAAAAAAAAGAATCACAAGGACCTTGTTTGCAATGTTACATAAATACTTTTGCACAGATTAGAGCTGCAACCATGAGCCATAAACTATTATATTAATCTGCAACCATTCTGATAATCTGTTAATAAGTTTGAGTAATTTTAAGCGATTTATTTATTTTTTTTTAATTCTCTGATTAAAGCTTCCTAAACATACTGGTTTCTTTCCTCCTCTATGACACTAAACCGAATAGCTTTGGGTTGTGAACAAAACAAGATATGAGGTTGAAATCTTTGGCTTTGGAAGCAACTCAATGTCATTTTTCATTGTCTGACAGTGTAAAGATCAAACGACTAATCTATTAATCGAGAAATAATCTATAGACGACGTCGACGCTGAAAATAAGCATTAACTGCAGCCCTACAGCACAAATGTCAGGTCAACTTTAGTAAATACGCTGTCAAAACTCAGCCCGTCCCTCGGTCCATACCTTTAGAAATAGTAAGTGCAGGAGACCACTGTGATCTGAGAATATCCAGACAGATACTGCCGTTACTGTTAATATTTGGGTGGTAAATTCTTGTTGTAAATGCAACCTGAGGGGAAAAAAACAACACACACACACACAGTAAGGAGAAGTTAGATAAGGGCGGGTCACACATGTCAGTGTTATGCAATTTAAATTCCTTGACACGAAGCAGTGACGTGTGATGCTGATGACTGTCAACTGGTGGAACAACAGGTATTACTTCATGCGGCTGCCAAACAGATAAAATATGCTCACGGTGCCAAACGGCCGGGTTCAATTACATTTACGAGAAACGTTTGGTTTCCCCCCCCCCCCACTGACCACAGTTCCTGACACAGAATTAGCTGTTTATTTATGTTGTGATTAAGCCTCCATGATACCTTTATTTGCCCCAAATGTATGACAGCATGAAAACAGGAAAACTTTGTCTAGGGTGTGATTCACTGCAGTCTTACCTTGGGTGGTTTGAAGGGGTAGTCTGTTGGAAAATGAATTGTCAAGAAGAAAACGCCTCCCTGATATGGACTGTCACTCTGAAAGCAGGAATTACATTTACATTTTAGTAAAGACTTATCTGCACGTCCTGACGGCAGCTTCCCATTATCAAGTCAAACTTCAAGCTTCCTCATAAATCCACTTTAACAGCACCCAGGAACACAACCTCAATGTCAAGTTTTAACACTACGTGACTTTAAAGTGGAAAGAGATCAACAATTATGTCATAAAGCATCTACTTACAGGTCCCATGATTGTGGCTTGCCAGTGAAACACTGCGGGGAACAGAAAGCAAATGTTAGAACGCGAGGAAAGGTCACAGGTATGTGATCTGACAGGAACTCCGCTCGCAGCTTCCCTGTACTAACATTTCTCTTTGTGTTCTATCATTTGCATTTATAGACTGACATATGCTCACTCTGAATCTGAAAACGTAGCTTCAAATGTCCGTTTGTTTTTCTTTTCTACTCAACTTACAAACTGATAAGACACTTACATCTACAGAAAATTTGCAATTATTTTGATATTCAACTTATTTCTTTTAGCAAAAATGCCAAACATGGAGCATTTCTTCCTTCTCAAAAGTGCAGATTTTAAGTTTTTCTTTGCCAAAAAAGACAGTAAACAATATTTTTGGAGTGTTAGCTACACAAAGCACCACATTTAGAAGAAGACTTAGACCGATTATCAGATCGAGTAGTCAGCATTTTTCTGATTCTTGCGATCGGGTTTTTTTGGTTTTGTTTCGTAAGATGGATGATAAAAAAAAAAAAAAGCTTCCACCATCACGTAGTCTAATTAGTAACACATTAAAAGTAATGGCCTCGCAACACTGGAAGATAAATGCTGTAAAGATTGTTTTTTTTTTTTCCAAGGAAACACGCCAAACATGATTTGACAACAGCATTTCAAGTTTTGAGTTAGAGTTTGTTCGTAAAAATTTTGACACCAAAATCTGCATGTTTACAAAAGATGCAAACTGGTTATGAGTCCTCTAGACTACCAATAATTGATCATACTTGTCAAATAGAAAACATTTCTTTGCTTAGTGAGAAATTATGACACATTTGTCACTCTTTTCTGGCATTTTATTGCAGCTGAATCCCTACAAAAGCAATAATTTAAACCAGGTCTGGGTCCACTTACTGTCATCGCCCACTGGGCCGGCTGAGCACTGTGCTGGAGGGTCACGGGCCAGGTCATTAAGCTCCTGTAATGAAAAGAGGTTTACAACAATAACCAATTAGACTACAGTAATCTTCAGAGACAAAACAATCGGGGAGATGCATCTGAAATCGATGACCAGGACTGAGTAGCACTTAACATGCTGGGTTGTAAATGCCAAAATGGAGACTCGTGGAAGGGAAACGAAGATGCTACATGAGAAGCGGTGCGTCTCGCTTATTTCACAACACCGTCCCCCTTCTGGTGTTTGTTATTATCTCCAGCCGCTCTCCAAGTTCAAGTCCACGCCAGCTCCGGGGGTGAACCTTGTTATCATCCCCACAGTTAACAGCAAGGCGAGAAGTTTACTGTATACCATGGCCTCTGTTATTTTTAGGGTCTACAGCTATTTTAGAGTGAGGTGGAGGCCCCACCCTGGCCTTCAGACACACACCATTTCTCAAGTTTATGGATTTCCTTGGAACTAGAGTCTAGTCAACAACAGAGTGAAGAAATAAAGCTCTGGATGTTCAGAGGTGTTGATTTTTCCCCCCCTTATGTGGTAAAAGTTCCTCCTTTAAACTACCAGAACACACACACCATGATGTGCGTACACTGTGAACAAATTACATACCAAGGAAATGTCTCATGAACTCAGCTCTGACTACTGACACAGATTCAGTGAGTGATATGAGTCATGGCTTCTGGTAACACTCAGTATCGCCGCTTATAGTGAGTGTTCAAACGTTTAGCTAGGTGCGAAAACACACAATTATTTGTAGAAAAAAGCTGGACGTTAAGTGCTGTAACCACGTAGCTCTCAAACATATGCGTCTTCGTGTAAAGGTATGAAGTGTTGAGCAATCCACGCGGCCTCTTTTTCGCCGTCAATCCACTCCGACGAACACACTCAAACCTGTAACTGCTAAGCTAGCCGGCTAGCTGAGCGGTGTTTGCCAACCGAAACGTTAAGCCGTAAGCGCCAGCCGGTGCCAAGAGTAAATACAAACCACCAGTCAAAACATGTAACTACGGGAAAAAAAAATAACACCAACAGACTACACACGACGAATCGTGAACTTGAAAAAAACACACACTTCCTCGAACATGTTTCGCCGCCTCGAGAGTCGAGAGAAGAGCGGTGGCTGCATTGTGGGAGGCTAGCGCGGCGAGCTAACGCGGCTAGCTAATGGTGCCGATGCTACCTTACCTTGTGGATCCGTTTCAGGGCCATCCTCTCTCGATGTTCTGCTCTTTAACTTTCAAGGTTTCCGATCCAAGCGGTGAGGGGGGCGGCGGTGATATGCCAGGATGATTGGCTCTCCGTTAAATAATTGACGCTGGGTCAACCAACTCGACGAGGCCTTTCTTCTCTTGCTAGCGTCGTTAGCCGGGCTAGCGAGCTAAAACTACGTATGCGCGGAGTTGTTGAGCCAACGACAGGAGCCGTCCTTCGATGCTAACTCTGTTTTCCCCGCAGTTCGGACGTCTTATCGTGGATTATCTGTGTCCCCGGTTGAGGTTGAGTAAGTGCGTGTGTGCCAGGTGAGGTAACCCGGTCGACAAAAGCTCCTCTCTCTTCTTTTGGTTTCGGTCGATGCCGTTTAGCCAACTAGCGGCTGTCTACATGTATGTGCGGCTTTATGAGGTGAAGGCGGTGCGCTGCTGCTGAGTGACGGCGCGGATGTGATGGCAGATTGGTTACCAGCCTGCAGGAAAAAAAACAACACGCATGACACGACATGTCAGCCCGAAATACAGTCAACCCAGACAGTAAATACATAAAATAATATCTGGAATGAAATTAGGGAAATTTAGCCTCAGTTTCACAACTCAAAAAATATACTGTGACATAAATATGACTGTTTTAACCTCTTGAGACCTGGCGCCCGCGTGCGTGGACATCACATTTTGGGTTATATTACCACAGTAGTTAATTTATTTTATTTCATTTTTTATTTTTATTTATTTAATTTTTTTATTTACAAAATATTTATATATGTATTTTTAAAATATATTTCTATTTTCTTTATATTTTTTATTCTAAAAAAAAAAAAAAATCTCAAACAAGAGTTCAGGTCTTAAGAGGTGAATACAGCTGTCTTGCACTTCTATTCATCTTATTCAATCTGAACAAGGCTCATACAGTGAAACATGCTCACTGTGAATCTCCAAATATGTTATGCCTTATGAATCCTGTCAAGCGTCCCCTCATAGCAAACGTCTATAACAATTTTTTAACTCCACATCTATTTAAAAATGTCTAAATAGCCTATGCCATATTAATAAATGTAAATAAAAAATACACATAAAACATGGATTGTACAGTTTCAAGATTCCCTAAAACCACCATTTTTCTTGATTTGACCCACACTGGTCGCTCTAATGTCCATCTTACTGATCAAACTTGACCCCAAACAGCCTCAGTGTATAAAAATGTGTAGCACCTGTACTAAAGTTTCTTTTGTGTTTTGGGTAATTTCAGCAAAAGTCATCACATTTCAGGCTAAAAGATTGACCTTTAGGATGTTTTTGCTACTGTCAAAAGTCAAAATGAAACATTATGTACGGGTTAAGTGCGTTTTTCTTAATCCACCTCCAAATTATCAATATATCTAGTTAAAATGAATTTGCGAATGTTTCATCATCAGCTTATTTCTTTAAGCAAAAAAGCCAAACATGAGCTGTTTGTAGCTTCTCAAATTTGGAGATTTGATGTTGTTTTCTTTGTCATACATAATAGTAACCAATATGTCTTGGCAACATAAAAAACACAGAAGAAGGGTTAGATCGATTAGCAGATCCAGTCATGTGAAGTTTCTGTTTTTATGTTTATGCTTAACAAGGCCTAGATTCATGGAATTCTTCTGGTAGTTTAATCGTAGCAACTGGACTTGCTTGAGTTCCTTGAAGACGTTCCACCTCTCATCCAACAGGCTTCATCAGTTCTGACTGACTAGTTGGGAGTTCCAGATACTTATATCCTAAAGGAGCCATTAGATTCATGGAACAAAAAATATCAATGCAGTTTTAAACTGGTTTTCTTTTCCAACTAAGAATAAAAGAAAAAAAAAAAATCGTATTTCTATTGATCTGGTTAGAAAAGAGTTTTTTACTCTCTTGAGATCCATCCAAAGGGCAATCAACACTTCTTTGAGAACAAGAAGAACACTGATGGTTTTCTTAGACACCACTTATCAGGTACTTACAAAGCAGCCGTGAGATCCTTTCCCATTCACATCGACATGGTGTTGATGATGATGATTCTGGGGTGAAGACCTGAGGAAACTTCTTAGATTAAACTCTTCAAGAAATTAAAAAAAAAAGAAGTCTGGTTGCTCTTAGGACAACATCAATTAGTCAGCTAGTACAGAACAAGTAGAAAAAAATGGATCATCGGCTGATTCTAGGTTCCCAAAAGTGAAGTTTTTCTGCATTTTCGTTGTCTTGTTTGCTTAAAAGAAACTGATTGTCTTTGGGTTTTGGCCTTAAGAAAACAACTAATGTGAATTCGTCACACTCCAGTAGTCGATTATAATTCACTGCCAAAACAATTAAATTTTAAGGTAGATAAACTTAAGCTGCTGCTGTAATCTGTTTTATTGGTTGTAACTTTACTGGAAATGTCTAGAACAGAAGCAAAACATTAACTAAAGATCACATAATAAAGGCCTCGAGGTGGATTCTACCATAATGTTTTGGATTAAAACTACAGCTGAAACATCAAACTTTCAATCCTTAAACTTCTACGGATACTTAAAAGTCAGTATTTATGCAATATTTTACATTTTGACTGTTTATATTTGCAAATTTCACTGCATCCATGCTCCTAAATTAGTTTAGGTTTGATTGAATTACCAAACCGCATCCCCATTTCAATTGAATTTGAATTTTTCACATTGAAGACAGCAGTGAACATCAGCAGAGGAGGACAAAATACAACAAATCTTGATTTAATCTGAACCGTCTCAGTTTAAGACTACAGAAGTAATGTTCTGCTTCGACTAAACCTGACACACAATGGCAGCCTGACTGTGCACCTGTCATGGTTTTATTATTAATATACAGTAAAAAAAGAAGTACAAGTTCACAGCAGTAATTTAATACTGGGAGACAGAGAATATTTGCAGTACAAAAGGCTGATTCATGAATAACAAAGACAAAAGCTTTCTGCCACGTTTGCTTTCACAAAGATGCTACACATGAGGACTACGAGGAAAATAATTGAAATGAAAACAACCCAAAACGCCGCGTCTCTACGTAAACATCTGTTCTTGTAACCTGCTAGAATTCAGCACATGTTGATGCAAGATCACCGATTTGTAGTTACACATGATTATTATTATTTAATTAGAATTTCTTTACAATTTCTCGCATGATAATCCGTCACAATTTAGTCTCATGATCAGTCCAGACGCTCGTTATTTGCTAAACCGAAGCACATTCATTACACTGTCTGGTAGAAGATACAGACTTTTTTCCCTATTGGTTCACATACAGAAGGCAAATGTGTTTAATTCCCCCCGTTAAGGAGAATCACCCTTTTACTCCCTTCAAGGCACTGATGCAGGGCAGTCAGTCGCTGCTGTCTGTGCTTGTGCAAGAGAAGGTGGCGTCCGAGGGAGACGGCTGGAGGACCTGTGCTGCCGATTCAGCCGCTCTGAGCCTCTCTGAGTCTGAAAGTGTGCCGTTGCCTTTGTGACTGTGATGGTGGTCTGAGAGTTCTGAGTTCTGACTACATGATTTGATGGACGTTTGGCTACCAGGGAGGCTCAGAGCACACGCCTCCTGTTTTTTGTCAGTGTGGTTTGATTCTGGCGGATCGATCCACAATTTGGACCGAAGAGCAACGCTGTCTTGCAGTCCCGTCGAGTCAGAGTCTGCTGCGTTTTCACTGACAGCTTCAGGAGTCGATGGCAGTGGCGAGTCTTTGACCCTCTCGTCTTGATTGTGCGAAGTTTTACCCGGCGGCTCGTGAGAACCAGAACCTGAAGAAACTGGGCTGACAAATCCCACAAAGTCTCCACTGGAGCTGAAACGAAGACCGTGGACGGCGTCGCTGTGAGGTTCAGCTGGCTGCTCTTTGTTTTCACTCTCCTCCTCCTCCCGATGCTGCTGCTGCTTGGTGGCATCCGGAGGTAAATCGTCGCTCTCCTGAGTCCTGCCGCCGCCACCGCCGCTGTCTGGGTCCTGAACTCCCTGTTGTGCAGCCGGATCCGGACCTGCGTCTCTCTGAGGCGGAGCTGCCGGAGCGTCTCCCGAAGCCTGCTGGCTCTGAGCTGGAGGCGTCGGTCGGACCGTTTGGTGACACATGGGGCACGTTTCCTGAACATACAGCCACTTGCGAAGGCAGTTGCCGTGGAAGAAATGTCCACAGTAGGTGATCACGGCAGAGCTCATTTCCTGTGAGGAGAGACGGATCTGGCTTTAGAACAATAACCGTGGACTAGTTTTTGGCATATTGTTGCACTCAGAAACAAGCATTTTACAGTTAAAACATGCTTTTTTTTTTGTAGCAGTCAATCAATTATCAAATCCAATATTCTACATTTTTCCATTATTGGTATCATTATTTTTTAAAAACTGACTCACAACAAATGAAAAAAAAAGTAAAATGAGCAACTATCTGATTGGCTAGGAGCAACATCCAATCAGCACTGAAGGATAAACGCTAAAAGTTCTCTTTTAACTAAACATCGTAAAACATAAATACACAAAAGCATTTCAGTTCTGTGTATATTAACACCAACATTTCATTCTTTATAAAAATATACGAAGAGTTTGCGAAAACAGATAACTCCATTTTTGTAGGTTTTCAGAAAACATATTTTTCGTGGTTTGCTTGAGATCATATCAATCAAACTGAAGCTGAGTGGATTTGACTCAGTAGAAATGACAAAAATAAAGATAACTGAAGTTTGATTGATATTGTCTGAGGTAGACGATGGAAAAGTGGGTTTTCTGAAGGTTTGTGCAGATGGAGTTATCTGTTTTTGCAAATGAACTCTCATATATACACTGATTCCAAACACCAGTGATCAGTCTCCTTGATCACTAATAATCAGTAACAGTGTGGCCTCTCAGAAAACCATCAGTTTATTATTAACAAATACCACCAGCGCTATTACTACTACCACGAAAGCAGCCGTGTAAGAAGTAACAACACATCTGTAATATTATTTTATTTGACGTTGCATCATGCTTTATTACGTATCATTACATAAAATCTAACCTTTGCACATTTGAAACAGTTTTCATCGTATACTAATAAATCCTTCACGTTCTCTGGGGACTAATTTGCACATTCACGCCACGCCTTAAATAAACTACTTTTTTATTAACTCATATAATTCCTTGGACTTCCAACTCTTGCCGTTTATTGACTCGCAACACTTGTTTCTGAAAATGTTTTATCCTTCTTTAACGTTTCCTACGTGGCAGCGTTTAGTGTTATTCACCAAAACACAAAGTCAAAATCCTCAGATTTTAAAAAGCACTTTGCAATAGATCTCATTTTAACCCCATAAATGAGCATATTACAACTATATTGTTGTTATTATTATAAAATCTCATAGTATTTGCCTCCATTTCTGTTACATATACTTCATAATTTACTTTCATTTTACTACATTATATATATTATAATGGTTCCAGTGCACATCTACAGTCCGTGGTACAGTAATATCCACATTACATATTGTTTTTTTTTTAACGTCATCTTTCTCCATTAGTTGTGTATTTCATGTTTTACTCTAACATTTCTCTGTTTTCTTACCTCTCGGCTGTTCCTCTGTGCTGCTCTAACACGTGTAACAGTATCTCCGTGAGGATCAGGAAACTCTTATCTCTTTCACCAGAAAATTTCGGGCCTATCATCATCTCTGCAACTGCTCTGTGTTATCAGGATTCTCTGTCGCCGCTTCCTTGACATCAAACTAAGGGCAGGAAGAGACGACGCTAACTGGATTTGACGAAAAACAAAACAAAACAAAACAAAAAAAAGCTGGCTCAGGGCCAAAGAATTGTCTGACCAGTTTTCCTGGAAAGACGAGAATAACCCGGTTTAAAGGCACACACACAATGTGGAGTATTATCTATACAGAGGAGGGTTTGTCACATGTTTACAGTCTGCTCATGGAGCTGGGCAGCGCTGTCAAATACCAGCCATCACAACCACAAACTGAATTCATTTACGTTATTAATAAAACAAACTATTGTCTACTGGTGACCTCAACACTGGCTGCATTCAGTATTTCATGTCTGTCTGCTGTTACTCTTCATGTATTGTTTGAATAACTATAACAAGGCTGAAATGATCAAGAACATACATAATAGATGACTTTCCTCTAATATTTTGGTCACTACATCTGAGTTTGTCACAGTTTTTTTTCGTCGTAGTGATAAATTGGGAAAACAACAGCAGGCCAGACAAACAGTTTTAACACATTCCAATACAAAGAAGCGCCAGTAGCCTGG
>NW_007579032.1:195402-198074 GCF_000690725.1 Stegastes partitus | reverse complement strand
CCTGCCTCTGCTACTTTGTGCAAACGCTCCACGATCTTGAACCTCATGTGTTGCGGTGACCTGCTGCGACTGACCTGGAAACAGATGGAGCAGACGTCGTTGTGCTGCTGCAGCTGCTGAGCCGTGGCTCTGGGCAGGGAGTTGATCTTCTTCGCCGCTTCCTGCCGGAGCAGGAAGCTCCTCCAGCCCGACTGAGCTCGGAGCCAAACGTTGAAGTACGAGTGGATGATGATGACGGAGGCGCCCATCCAGCTCCACTCGCCGAACAGCGACTCCCAGGTGCCGTACGCCACCACGCACAGCGCCACCACGAACTCCAGCACCCGGCTGACGGCGTTCACCCAGTAGATCACTTCGTCCAGGCTCTCGATGGGGTCGCTGCGAAACAGCTCCACCATAAAGAGGGAGTAGATCAGCATCGTGCCTGTAACCTGGAAAAAAACATCAGTGTTTCTTAGAACATTAAAAATGCTCAACAGTAGAAAAAAAATGTTATGATAGCAGCTGGATTTAGCCAATTTATGCCTGTCATGGACTTGAAAAATGAATCACAAACATGATTCTGTTCGTACAATAGATCCACACTGGTTTGTAAAACGCACAAGCAGTTTTTAATAGAATATAGCAGCTTAGGTCGTATCACCATGTCAGTGTTTATTCCACAGCGAGCAAACATAGCACAGGGTTTCTAGACAATTAAGAACTTCCCACCATGTTTGGAATCTTTTCCTACTGTTTCTCCTCTAAACAAGCATGTTTTTTGCACATTTTTTGTTATTATTCTACCATATTATTGATTAATACTTAAGAAATATAACAGTTTTTAAAGCCAACATATTGTTAACTGAATATATCCTTTTCCTGAGACATTTATCCAACAATGCAGATGAAGAGGACTCACATTTTGCTATTCAAATGCTGTGAAAAAACAAACAAACAAAAAAAAGACCAACGTATAAAGCTGAATCTCACTGGAACAGTTTCAAGAACGTACAGCAAAAAAGCATTTAAAGATGTTTATAAAGACAGACCAGAAAAATAAGTGTGTAAAACTGATTTCCTTCTATTTTTTTAGGCTATTTTACCTGTTAATCTATTTAAATTGTTTTAATGTTTTGTATAAGTGTGAGTTTGATGTAATTGTAGTTGTCGTTTTATTTATTTATTTATTTTTTTAAACTTTATTGCTTATTATATGAGTGTGAACACTCGAGAGCGAGGACATTTTATTGTAAATATGGACCCCAGGAAAAGTTTTGGGATCACAATAAACTAAAAGAAACACACATTTTTGTAATTATATTTCAATTTATTGCTATTTCAGACATTTAATGCATAAAAATGTGACAAAATTTCTAAAAAAATAGTGCAAATTAATTATGTGAGGTGCACCGCATCTGCCGCAGTGCCGTTTAAAAAAAGAATATGACCACTGAGGGGCGCCACAGTGAGGAATTTTCCAGTCCAACATTGGGAAAGGAAGCAAAACTTCCTACAACTGGACCCCAACAGCATGTTTATATGAAGTAGTTATGTGAAAATGAATATCTTTTACAGAATGAAATACAATCCAATGAGGTGTTTTTTCAACTGGTTAAAATGGATGCAAATTAAACTGCAGTCAGTGATCTTGTATTTCATTTTCTGCTAAATCTGAACTGTGTTTTAATAGCGGCCGCAATTATATTCAAGGTTTTTCAGTCACAGAACTTTTGTAGCTTCAAATCCTTTCTGATTCTGATCAACACATGTACTGCTAAGAAGTGTACAGCTTAATCTTTTCCACATTCCAAAAACAGACAAACACTGAAGTCTCTTTACCTGAAGGGAGGTCAGCATGCAGCTGGACACCAGTATCAGCAGCCAGAAGTCCATGTGGAAGAACTGGGAGATTTTATAAGCCATAAACACTGGGAACACCAGCAGAAGCAGACACATGCTGAGGCCGCGGAAATGTTTCCACAGACTCCTGGAAGCGCAGAACAAACAGAAAGGAATGACAAATTATGTACTTTTAAGTCACTCACATTTTGCATGGAGAGATAAAAGTGAGCGCTGCTGCCGTTACCTGTTGCGCGACGCACCCAGAGCCAGAATAACTGGGTCTGTTATTTCTATCATTGACTGCAGGGTTGAAGTCACCACGATGAAGAGGATGATGCTGAGGAGGAAGGTGCGCTGTAGTGCCTGCATATCTAACAGGCCGGTCTGAAGGGCGAGCAGCAGCAGAGTGACGCCTTCGGTCACTCCTCTGAGAACAAAAAGGAGTTCAAGTTACACCAAAATGCAAGAGAGTTACAGCTTTGACTCTAGGCTTGAACCGTACACAAGTATTTTTATTTGTTTTTTGGAAAATAACACATAAATGAAGTATAAATCAGTACAAACAAGACTCTCTTCATGTCACCCAGACACATTAAATAAAAAGGATAGTGAATTAACATTTAAAGTCTAGACAATATCAATTTCTTCTACATAAAATCTGTGCAATATCACTGTTTTTTGAATATACAGATATGTGCAATGTCGTTATTTTCCACATCCAGAGGATTCTGTGCAATATCTACATGAGGGATGTGTGGAATGGAATGAAGACTATCACTGGCTTCAAATTAAAGGCGGATCAGACTGATGGAGGTCTGGACAGAGCTAACGAACTGAACATGTTCTTC
>NW_007579032.1:170599-189502 GCF_000690725.1 Stegastes partitus | reverse complement strand
ATTTTATTATAATTTTATTTACACAATCAGTTAATTATATAGAATTTTTGAGCAAAGTTTTTCTGTCTTGTGTGATTTCAAACTAGTATCTTGGTGTTGTAAATTGTTGGTTAGTCAAAACTAAAATTCCTAATAAACAACTGCTGGATTCAGGTGAAGAAGCTCTAAAACCAAAAGTGTGCAACTGCCTGTTAATCAAGCATCAGACAGATAGATGTGGTTAACAAACAGCTGGTAAACACAGGGAACATTCACAAGTAGATAGAGACCAGAAACTAAGCAAAAAGAAAAAAATAACTAAAACACACCTTTAATTGAACACTAACACTGCTTGATGTTTAAATTAGCAAATGTTTGCCAACAAGTTTGACATGTTTACTTCAGAAATGGTGAATTTCAGTGTAGAAAGTGGGCCAAGAGTGGTGCTAACATCTCACCTGTGCATGACATTCTCGTTCTGAACAGCTGCATAACCTCCCAGGTAGAACTTGCATAGGTTGAGCAGTCCGAGAGCCAGATAGGACACCACGAAGGTCAGACCCAGAAGGGAGTATGGTGTGGCACAACATTCAGAGACACTGCCGGGTTCGGTAAATGCAGAAAATACAAAAATTATAAACAAAGTACTATGTGAACAATGTCAGGAGCAAACAAATATGAAGGAACGGTATGTAAGAAGCACATAATCACACCTTGTGAGCAGGAAGAACATGATTCCCTGATGGGCTGCTGAGGCGCTGGCAGACATGGTGTCTGAGCACAGCTGGACGACGAACAGAACAAACCAGAAGACACTGAAGAGCACTGGGACGGCAAACTGGTTCCACAGAGAGATTCCCACCGCCAGAAGTCTGTACAGCTCGATCACCTGAGGGACGTGACGAGGAGCGTCAGAAAAGCTGGAAAACTTTCCTCTAAATTAACAGGGTTCATTTTTAGTTGATGTTTTGTTGTCCACGGTGACACACAGTGAACACAACCAAGTCTTTAATTGGGAGGGGAAATATCAATTATAAGGAAAAAAAAAACCTGAGTGAAATGTATGTTTGAATTAGCAACAGAGTGTTTTTAGTTATATTTTTGCTGATTATACTTGCAGATAGTTCAATAACTGCAGTGACATGAAAATGAAGATTAATCAAGCAACTCCTGAACATTCATTCCCTTATTTACTAAGAAAAAAGAAGCTTGGAAGCATTCTGTTAGCTGGATTCTAACTGTGAAAAAAAAGCATGCAGCCCACAGTGATTCTATGAGCGAAAGACGACGAAAAAGCAAGAAACTAATATTTTGCTGTGTACACATTTCCATAACAAAGTCAGGAACGGTTGTTTCTGTCATATAGATATCTCAAAATGGTTTACAGTGTTTGAATTTTTGAGGTTCTGTGCCTTCAAATGATTTATAGTTTGTCAGATTTGATTCAGAATGAGCCGATGTCATTTAAAATAAAATGCATAGTGGAGGCGCAATGCAAATATGTTACATAAGGACATACATAAAAAGTAATTTCAAAAAGCCTGGACTTTAAATCAAGTGTTTCAGGCAGGTAAAGAGCAGTGGGAGAGAATAATTCATTCAGGTGTGGACTTGGGGCTTCATAGGTTTCCAGATCTTTTACACGCACAAAAAAACTCCAACATCCTAGAGGGGGAAAAAAAGCAAAAACATAATAAAAGTTAAATAAATAAAAGAATTCAGGATAGGGGTACCTCCAGGTGAAGCAGCTCTGAGTAGGCAGCCCTTGCGAGGCGATATGGCACGAAGAGATTTGAGAGGAGGAACACGGCGATCCCGGCTGCAGTCAGGCCCATGGAGAAGGTGTTGACCGTTAGCAGTGTGGCGTGAGGGGCAGCGCAGAGTCGAGCCAGCAGGGGGAGCATGTGAGCGGAGAACAGCCACACCTTTCTGGTCTTCATCAGGAAGGCACACAGCGTGCTGAGAATAATCTGACCTGCAAAGAAAGATTAAGCTACAGCCTCAAAACTAGAGAAATAAGGCTGCAAAATACTGAAAAAAACTGATGTCCAATTATTTTACAGTTTTGACTGTATTATGAATTTGAGCTGAAATATTAATTTGCAAACATTGATCATGGACGTGCACATGGTTCTGTTCATACAACAATATCAATATTATGGGCTATACGCTGAATAATGTAACCGTCTGCTACACAGACGGTTGCATTGTTCCTAGCATAAAACTCACAAAAACACACCAGGCTTCAGTGGATGTTTGTGAAAGGTTCTTAGTGGGGTTTTTACAGACTATGGCAGTTAGAGGTTGGGCTGTAACACTGTGCCAATTTGGAACAACCTGCAGCTAGAGTTTAGACAGTTTTCAGACACAGCACAGGATATCTGGAGAGTTTAGAACTCCCCACTGAAGTTTGTGCACCGTTGATCGAAACATAAACAAATCAAAGCACCTCCAAAATCCTGCAGCAACAAGTTCAATTACAACTGTTTTAATGATGAATTATAAAGGTGTGGGTGATGTCACACGGCATCTACTCAAAACAAACATTTGTTTTGAGCACCATTTGCTCCAAATGCACATCTGCAAAGCTGCCTTTAAACTTCAACAGCTGCAGATTTGGGTAAGTCATTTGAAGTAATTTGTTTCCAGCCAAACTTGAGTTTATTTCATATTGTCGACAAAAAGTCTGTTAAGTTACCAAATAGCCATAAAAAAAACAGAGTCTTGAGTTTGATTATAACGAGGAATAGAAAAAGCTAAAGTCGAAGTTATACTTTCTGTGTCCATGACTACGCAAACGTGCTGCGTCACATGTGGCCGAGACTCGATAAAGATATTGCAGAATAAAGCTATTTTTCAAAATGTAGTACTTAAACTGCAGTTTAGTTTCTTGTGAAGTTTTATGAAATCCAACCTGCACAAGGCTTTTTAGAATATGAGCCTAAATGCTTTGAATTTACATGCAAGGTTGGTACTTACTAGTCATCGCAGAGACAAATCTGTTGAAGGCCAAAGAATCAAGATACACAGCTCCTTCATAACCGTACTGCAGCTCCTCACGAACATAATCCCTGTAAAACGAACAGGAAGAAAAAAACGGTTTCACAATGATATGTACACTACATGTAGATTGTTTTTAGCAGACACATAACGTTAAAAGAACACACAGCAACATGTAATGGCCTAAGGTGTGGTTTAAAAAGCATTTAGGTAACGTTAGCCTGGTTTTTGACATATATTTAATGGCAATCAGTAATAAACAAAATACTTAAATAATTTGAGAAATATATAAATACATAATATAATAATAAATGAGTACATACGTAAACCTTCTACCAAAATAAAATACCTCCTGAAGTGACAATAAAAGATCCAGTTTACACACCATGGAATTAGTTCTCCGTTTTGTGTGACTCACATATTTATAAATTTGTTTCTATTTTAATCTGTTTAGTCGTTTATTTCCATCCAAATAATCCCAGTTTGGTCTTTTTATAGAAACAGGCCTGCAGTATTTAAAGAAGCCACTGTTGTGTTCTCAGGTTTCAAGACACATTTACAAGAAAGTGTGGGATACAGGATACAGTACTACTAACATTAAATACTGGAAAACACTAGGGAGGGAAGAGCATTGAGATTACAGCCGTGAGAGAAAACTGATTCTGTCACAATAAATTGAGAAGTGCAGCGGTAGTGGTAGTAGTAGCACGAAAGAATCTCACTTGGAAATCTGATGCCCCATGTACAGGAGGAGGGCGGCGAGGATGTGGAGGTAGAGCGTCACAATGTGTCTCAGCGGCAGGACTAACACCACCACATTTATGAGATGACCTGGAAGACACAGATTAATACTCATAGCACAAGCAAAAGCATAAAACATAGAAAAGATGCTCCTATTCAAATCTTGTGATCAGGTTTGCTATATTATGCAGTTTTGAATGTCTATAAGGCTTTAATCACCAGGCTGCCAGAAGAGTCCAAAACTACACAACTGCATTATTTTTCAAAGGTCACAACTAAGTTACCAAAGGCTGCAACTAACTGTTATTTCATTGCCATTTTCTGATTAATCATTTTGTTAACAAAACATAAGAAAATAGTAAATATATGGCTTTATTTCCCACAGTCCATCATGCCATTTTCAAATATCTTGTACTGTCCACTCCACAGTCCAAAACCTAAAGCAATTCAGTTTACAGCGACATAAACCAGAGAAAAACAACAATTGATAAGCTACAACCAGAAAAATAGAGCTAAAATGAGCAATCGATTATCAACTGAAGACCACATATTGTCCAGCGTTTCCTGTTGTTTAGATATTTTACTGATGAAAAAGTGTCCCCTTTTCAAGACTCTTTTCAATATTTCATCATCTTCTGAAAGTAAAACTTTGTCTTTAGATCAGTATAGAAAGTACATTATGAAACAAAATGCATTTTATCTTTTAAGAAATCAAATTAACCTCACAAAACGCAAGAAAATTTATCTTGGTCATCAATACCAACCTAATTAATGGTTTACAAATGTGGTAGTACGGTGGTGCAACACAGTAATGTACACAGAAACTTTGAAATTCTACGTATTTTTTCTATTTAATGCAGCTTTGATTGATCAGTTTCTTCTCGGTTTTCACTTATCCTAGTTTCGTTAACTCTTATTTTCTTATCTAATCTGTCAGTCTGTGGATTGAAAACCTTAATCACAGTGGATCAATGTCCTCCCGGTGTCTGGGTATTTAAGAACACTTTGTTACAGTTTGTCAACACTGTGAAGTTTGTGAAGTTAGAACTGGAAACAGTTATTTCAGTGGGTGAATAAATGACCATTCGCATTGAGTGGAAACTGAGGTAGATTGAATTAGGAGACAAACTATGACGACAAGGTGTTACGCAGACAGACGATCCTGCTACTTGACAATATTGGAGTCTTTCAGGGCTTTAAGGAGCTGACAGTCTGTTACAATATGATACAGTCGCTTTACTTGACAGGCCAAAACCAATCTGAAACAGGACTGAAACCATCATAGGAGAGGAAACTCCAGAGAAATCTACGTCAACGTCTTTCTTCTGAATTCAGCAGCTTAAGTTTTTATCAATCACCATCATATTTAATTGCTGAAAAGTCCAATAACACTATAAAACAGACAACCTGAACAAAAAGAGCTCACAAATGAAAGCTGTGCATGTGGGCTACAACTTTACTCTTTAATCATCACCACAGTATAACTCACCGATGTAGTACATGTTCCAGATGACATATTTATACTTGAAGAGCATGTCTTCGTTTTTGGCCTTGAGGTGCTCCGTTAAACCTTCAATGTCACATTTGTAGAGCAGGTCCAGCACCAGGATGCTCGGCACCCTCAGGGCGACGTTGGCCAGCTCCTCCAGACGAGGCATCTCGATTGAAACCAACTCTTTGGCGAGCAGAGGGGCTTCTGTGTCACATGCTGTTAGCTAACCGTCTCTCCGTGCAGCTCACAGCCTCCCAGCAGCTTCACTACTATTTTGCACGTCGTCTTGTCATCTGGAAAACACGCAAAGAGACAAAAATCAGGCTACAGAGGAAAAACTCCTGTGCGAGCAGATGGGCCGCTGTTTAGCTGTGAATTCCTGCTTTAATGTCACATTTAAGCAGGTTTTTATCATTTGAGGTGCGGAAGTTAAAGAGCGAAAGGTTTCCCTCGTATGAAGTGTGTGTAAAGTGGCGGCGGTTCACTTACTTCTGACAGTGACAGACATCACAGCTGAGCAGCCATTTGCTAGCTAATGCTAGTAGCTGCTGGTTAGCTTTCACAGCGACCCGCCTCATGTTTTCACAGCGCTGCAAAAGAAATATTTAAGTTTCCCTCTAATTTCCGCTTCCCCAAAATAGCTATAAATATCCGTCATGGAAAAAGAGAAATAAAGTAATTGAAAAAGAACAACGTGAGGATGAGTAAAAACACTACAAATGCAATGTTATGATTCCAGTCGCTTGCGTGGCCATTTCCGATATACACGTCACAGCACACTGAGCCAATCAGGATCGGGTATTCTCATTTTCAAAATAAAAGTAAGGCTTAAGTCTTCTGCTGCTGCAACTACTTCTACCACTACTTCATTTTTGTAAAAAATTCAAGTAGTGATAGCAAAATATGCCTTTTCACCGCACTTTTATAGCAATATGGTGTAACTTGAATACTCCTAGTTGCCATTTTTTTTAATTTTTAAAATTTATTTTAATTCATTCATTCATTCATTTTTTAAAACCTCAGAACACATAAAGTAACAACTGGAGGCAATGTCAAGATCTTTACACAACAGGAATTTGGCCTAAGAGCAAAAATGTAAGCCACCAGAAACTGAATCTGTTCCCAGGTTTATTGTAATGCAGTTTCAATTTAATAAATTTAAACTATATGATTCAAATTCAAATCTTAATTTAGATTTTTTGCACTACTTCCAAGCTATTTCACAGTAAAATCAATAGAAAATGTGACACGCTGGCAATGCAATGTCATCCCACTTTCTTTAAATGCTCAGCCTATGTTCTACATTAACATCACAGTGAGGGACAGACAGTGAGACCAGTGGTTTTTTAACTCTGTGCCTTGCAATAAGTCTTATTCATGATGACGTACAGAGCAGAAATTACGTGTAAAAGTGTGCCTTGGGACAAAAATGATATCTCTTAGGTGCCAATAGTATATGTCTTGTCACCCATCCCATCTCTAAATACTACGAGGAGGAGACACTACAAACTTGATGTTAAGACCAAAACAGACATTGAAATGGTTTTTAAGAATTTCCTTTCTGCAAATAAAAAAAAAGTAAATCCACAAAGGAATGATGACTCTGTGTGTTTTCTTCAGTTGCTCCATCTCTTTTTACATCACTTATGATGTGTTTCAGTAAACATTAGATTTATTCTGATGTGTGCTGAGTCAACATCAGTGTCTCTGTTCAGATTCATTTAAAGTATACACACAGGAACAGCCGGTAAGGCAAAAATAAACCTCATATGTTGTTAAAGTCCAACATGAAAACAACATGGAAGCAGCTTGTAACTTTACACATATAATGAGAACATATGGACCTCTGTGCACACCAGTTTGTGTGGTGTTACCAATGAGTCCACATCACCATTTTACATGTCAAAATCACAAAAAAAACGGAACCTTGGCTTGTAATACTTGCCACAGATAAGATTCTACTGATGTTTGAAGCCTCAAAAGATGGTGAAATGTCAAGTAAAGACAATATTTTTAGTGGAAAAGATAGACACATCCATATATATATACATACATGTACAGGAACTTTCTCAGACAGTTTATTTTTTTCAGGGGCCAGTCATTTTTTAAAAAATGGTCCTTGCTGGATCCATTCAATCATTCAGACTTACTGGAAACAATTTTGTTCAAATTCTTTCCTAATTTCATGGCTATGGGTGTTATACTAAAATGGCTAACCAGGTAAAGTGTTTTTTTGAGGGTGAAATTACAACAATTCCCAGGTCTGAAAACATATGAACTTATGAATACGAACTCAGGATTCAGACAAAATATGGTACAGGACTTAGTTTTGGGTCCCAATTATTAATAAGCAAACTCTGAACAAAATCTGTGAAGGTACAGCAACGTCTCTCCTGAATTCTGTTTGAATGAACACGTACCGATCCAGGAAACGATGTGAGTCAAACGGCTCACAGCTCATGCCTACTTCAAGGCCGTATTCATGAAGGCGTCACATAAAGGAAGTAACTTCACATGCAAAAGAAGGGAGGACACTTCTGGTTTAAATACCAGATGTGGTATTATGTCAAACAATGCTGAAAACTGGAGCCGTAGATCTTCATATTTTGTCGGATCAGTTTGATAATCTCACACATAGGACAAATGTGTTAATAGAAACGTATTTATATTTTTTTCTTGCCTAATTTTTGTGATTAGATTTGAATGTATACAGAAAATGGATTAATAAACAATCAAAACGCTGCCTCCTTAAAAGCCAGTTCAGACAACACAAACACTATTCACCGTGCAAGAAAATCCATATTCATGTGTCACTTGTCAATTCCCTGAAGAAGTCAGACTGTTTTTGATGCATGTTTGTTGTACCTACATGTGCATTCATCCTTCCTGCCATCATCCATCTGTTGTTGAGGCTTGTCTGATTGCTTTCAGTCCCCAAAGCTCTGCACAGCTGCTGCCTCAAAGCAAGCTTTCTCAACTAGAAGATCCTCCTGTCAATCCAAACAAAGAAATTACCAAATTTAATTCCCAGAGCAAGCAATAGAGGAAGAGTTTTCTTCAAGACGGGCTTTTTAGGGTCACGACATTTGGCGGCAAAGCACAGACGCGCTGCAACTTGGTGACTAATAGAAAGAAAGAGCATTTCCTGAGTGCGTGGGTGAAGAGACGACTCTCTCATGTCACAGAGTTTATTTTTGATTTCACAAAATCATCATCACCAAAAGTCAGTAGCTAGACTTCTCAAACTTCGACATGAAGCTGAAATTCTTCAGCACTTCTCACTGCAGCTCCCCCAAAGATTGTTATTAAGATATTTGCCTGAGCAGAAGATTGCTGTTTATAAAATGCATCTTCTACAGAAAGGAAGATGTACTTTCCCTCCTGTAAACAGAATTAGTAGATGATTTATTTGTCAAAATCTGTACAAGAGCTATAATTACTGACGTAAACAAACTAAATCAGTGTGTAAAGCTACATTATGACATGTTTATACAGTGTGGTCATGTGTTAGGTGTGCTGGATTTGCACTGTGTTAATGTCTTATATTTCACTGTCTCATCCTGTCACGCTGCACTTAAGCTGAATTGACATTAAATTTCCCGCCGTGTTGCTCTAAGGACAAAATAACTGACATTAAAGCAGCTTGAAGCAGCAGCTGGAACACTTCCACTAAACTGCATGGCAGCGGATGAATTGATTTGTACAAGAGACTCTGTGCTGAAGAGAGAGAAGGTCATTAAAATGGCCTCAAAGAGACGGGATGAAGCCGAGCCAAACCTGGAAACACAAACAAAGACAGACTCACTGTATAGACTGTTTGTGCCTCGTATACAGTTTACAGAGTGGCTGCTTGTTTTCCCTCACTGGCGTCTCCAACAATATTACATTTAGCAGATGTTAAAAAACTGAATAAAGCTCATGACAGTACAACTTAAATACAACACAGATGTGAGTGTGTTTGTCACATTAGCTGCAATAATCTGTTTGAACATGCAGTAATCAATCTTTGCTTGTCCTATTAATATGTAACACTAAAGGAGGACATATTGGATGTCTGCTATTTACACGGTTAACGTTGTCTCAGCTGGCTGGTATTAGATGTTCTTTTGGGAAATGCCGCAGGAGGTTCTGAATAAATTTCAGAGGTACCAACACAAGGAACACAAAGGGCCGGAGGCAGGAGAGAAAAATAACGTTTTTTTAGAGAGTCAGAGGTGGAAGAAACGCGCATTATGAAATCTGATTGGAAACATGTTGAAATTGCAAAATCAGATCTGTTTAAAGTAAGTGAAGCGCTACATACGGGTACAAATCAGCAGCTCAGACATCCCCAGACAGGTATGAGGCATCGCTTTCACAATCCAGCACCATCAGACCCTGTTATCAAAAGGCAAACAAAGAAAAAAATACCCTTCACACAACAAAAAGTGTGTTAAACTGCAAGCAAATAACATGAAACAAGGATATCCTGAGTGGTTCTGACATCAGGTGGAACCATCACACGAACTGGGACATCACGACTGCTTGCTGAAACATCGGTTACAGGATGCACCTGCCAGACAAAGTGTTTACCTATAGATCAAACCAAATGTTTCATGCTGCAGTGAAGCTTAAATAGCATGAAAGCATGTTGGTTCACACCGATGAGCAACAACAATAAAACCTCCTGCCTTATATGTGCTGCCAAGTCAGCTCTGAACCATCGATCCCTGACGTTGTGGGGTGCAGATGATGGATTAAATTGGGATCTGGGTGGGTTTGAAGGCTGAGTCGACCTCGTGGGCTCTTGGTTGTGTTCCTCGAGCTGTTCCTTGTGGCGTACTGTACTGCTGGGGGAGGCGTTGGGGAGTACCACTACCATGAGGGGGTGAGCTTGGTCTGTAGAAATGTTTAGGTCGGTGGTATAAGTCGAGGTGAAGTTGCCCAGCTGAACACTAAACTGTGACCCGGTTACAGTTTTCTGGCAGAATTACCGTGACTCCCAGTTTGTTAGAGAATTCAGTTGAAGATGATTAATTTGACATCATGACACGCTCTGGCTTCACTCCACATCTCTGAACTTTTAACCGCTTATTCTGCACCGCGCCCCTCAGATCTGTTTAAAAACAAAAGATGACCAGGCCTTTATTGTTTTAGCCACAATTTTTTTAATTAAAGATCTTTCTGAGCAATATCTGGCATAAGAATGTCCTTTGGGATTAATAAAGTTTTATCTTATCTTATCTTTTTTGAAACAAACTCCCCCTAACAGTCAAACCAGCTTAGTCAGTTCCTCAGTTCAAAAAACCTGTCTCATGTAACCTGTACAGATATGTTATTGCATAACATTTTTAGACATTTTATTTAAGGAGTAAATGTCTTTATTATAGCTTTGTTTGTAGCCTTAGGATTAGGGTTGTTCTTTTGCAGTTCTTGTCCTGTTTCTTTCACGCTTCATCTGCGTCTAGCTGCTGTAACACGTACATTTAGCAGATGAGGGATTAATAAAGTTTGTCTTATCTTATCTTGTCTCATTTTATCCCTTTCCTTTGCTAAAACTGTTATTCCTCTTTTTAATGTTGCACTTTCTCAACTAATGTTTTATTGTCTTCTTTGAATGTTTACTGTTGCTGTCTTATGCTCTGTGTATTTTAATATTTTCTAAAGTGCCTTGGAGCTTTATTTAAGAAAGGTGCTACAGAAATAAAGACTATTATTTTTAATATTTAAGATGATCAGTGTTATTTAAATCACCTGTCAGTGGTTTAAGGTTCCCAAAAAGGCTGAGGAGAGCTGCAGAATTAAGTGGATTTTAAGGTCACTTTCATTTTATCGAGTGCAGCACAGTAAGAACTGAATGTAAACACACATCTGCTGGTTTCTAGAGGGACAACTTCACTTTTTTTGCGGTGAAACAGCTTTAGCATGACAGGTGAAGAGGCGGCATTACTTCTGTGACCTTTTCAATTTCAGAGATGTTTTTTGTTTTTGCTGCACAGATGTAAAAAAAAAAGAAAGAAAAAAAAAGAGAGACCTACCGACTAATAACTCCCACATTTATTCCAAACTGCTGTCAATTATCACCTCTTTGTAGAGCTACTTTGTACTTTGTGTGTTCGTATGTTTACATTCACACTTAATTTGAACATCCTCAGATCTTTTGTTGCACTCAGATTAGCTGCACTCAAGTCTTCTGTTTACTTTGATATTTCTCACTTTAATGCTCTATAAAAGCAATTTCTTTAAATTAACTGCCAAGACTATGATCTCACTTTGATAATGCATTAACATTAGATTTACACTTATATGGTCCAACTTTTGCCGAATTGTCTCATGCACGCTAGACGCTTAGGTTCATCATGCAGTACCATCAGGGAGGCATCTCACGAGTCTGACAGTCATTCTGCAGCATGACTATGGAAAATATTTTTTACAGAGATCTACTGTCAATAAACAGATTTTTTTTTGTCTTTTCATATTTAAAAATTCTAGCTTTTTAAATACAGGAAAACGATAACAATTGTTAACAAATCTACTGTAAAAGTACATTTTCATATGGTGTATAATTGTCTGATAAAGCTGAATTTCTGCAAATATACTTATTATATTGAATGATGACATAAACTAAAAGCATAAATCTGTGAATACACCAACCACAGACTTTTATATATTAGACATGAGATAGATTTTTCTGCATTTAAATTGTAGAATTCATTATGGTGACGGTGATATCTCACGGATAAGCAGCATTATTATAATAGTCTGTAGGCAGAACGACTGTATTTAACTGTTAACTGCTGCAAAGGATAAGAACACGTACGGACAGATCGCCTCTGTTGACAAGTTATTATTATAAGACTGAAAAGACAGTGAAGTGAACATTATTTTAAATAGCTTTTCTTTATTTTTTCATTGACAGACATGAAATAACATACTTATGCTGTTGTTATTTAAAAGAAAATAATGGACTTTTATGTTTTTTATGCTGTATTTTCTAAATTTTTTTTTTACACTTAAGAGATGTTTTTTCCTAGTGAACGTGTAATTCTACTTAAATTCAGCCTGGAAACGACACAGAAAATATCTAGGGATAAAACTGTAACCTTACAGTTAGTCATTGATTAATTATGCATTGTGTTTTACTGGAATATTATGGGAACTGTTGTGCAACTTATGCTGTAACACATTTTACCACTTAAACAGTGCAGAGTCATGAAGAATCATCTTCAGCCTCAAGAAGGGCAAATAATCCTGCATCAGATTTAAAGACCAACCCAGCAGAATCCTGATCTCAATCAGACATAAGACACTGAATCTGGAACAATGTGCTGCTTTAAAGGCTGCTCACACATTTCCAAAATAAGTTTGTCGGCTTTTTAACCTAATTTTTATGCAGACAGTCAAATATATGGGTCACTGAGGCACACATGGCCCACATTATGTAAAGTTCAGTCACGGACAATTCCCCGATGAATCACGATTTCTTGTGGGACTTCAGCTGGAATTTTGTAAGGGAGGGATGAGGGAGGGGTTGAGGGTGAGGGAGGGGAGGTGGGACTCAGGAGGAGGGATGAGGATGGAGGTCTGGCTCTGTCATCTCCATATAAACTAACCGGGGAATTTTTTTTCCCCCTCCACTCTGCAGCAAGCAAACAAAGAGCAAGATGGAAAAGTCATTGTGCACGCTGGCTGCAGTGCTTTTTCTGGCAGTTTTATCGCAGGGAGCTGATAAAGCGCTGACAAACGATGCAACAACTGAGAGTTATTCACTGTTCAACTACACAACTAGAACCAGCACTGTGAACTGGACCGAGGCTGTCACTGTGGAGGAGCTGAGCAGAGACGGAGCGGCTCCAACAACTGCAGCCCCAAAGTTGTTCAGCGGCACGGTCAAAGACAAACAGCTGGACGCCACGAACACCAGCCAGGACGACAAAGAAATAAATAACAAGAAGGAGGAAGACAGAGAAGAAACAAACAACAAGAAAGATGATGACCGCAAGACTGAAGATGAGAAACCACAACTGGGTAGGACAATAAAACTTTCTAACTCCTGCCAAGTGGAGCAGTCTGAGGTTTTACATGAAACTGTGTTGAAACCAGAGAGACCGAAGCCTAATTAAACCACATTGTTCATGTTAATTAAAGAAGCAATTAATTAATGATGCCTTCAGGGACACACTGAGGCTCTGATTTACATCTGCTCCGCTCTGTCTATGTTAATATGTACAAGCAGAAGGTTCATTTGCAGGAAGTAAATATTAGCTGTTATCGGTGTTTACACATTAGATTTTAAAATGAACAGACTGGATGTCTGCTTGCAAGTCAGAGAACGGGCTTTTTCGCAAGACATTTTTGAAAATATCTTGATCTGTAAGATGCCAAACCAAAAACTATTCAGTTCTCCAAGACCACAAAAATCAGAAAACAAGCATGAATCCATTTAAATTCTGGAGGGACTGAATGCTTCACGTTTTTGACACAATTAAGATGATCATACTTGTTTATTTTCAGTTATTCTTGGCTCATCAGTCAACCTGGAAAATAACTAATAAAAGAGTGTTTAAATTGGTCAAATCAAATATGAGCTTAAGTAACCACATTTGTTTCCATTTACTCATGTTCCCCAAAATAGTGTTTGTGGGTTGTATTTGATTTCAGATGGAACAGATCGCACATCCTTGGATTCATGTGGATAACATAAGCAGGGCTGCAATTAATTTAAACTGTGTTAAAAGTTTCCAGCAAAATATGCAGAATTTCCAAAGGGACGCCAAGAACTAGTTGGTTTTGTCAAACCAACAGTCAAAACACCATATATGTTTGGAAAAAAACCCCAAAAAACAACAAATATTCACTAAAAGCTTAAACTAGTGGGTTCTGTTGCAAAAATGAATGTGGAACAATTAATTGATCCAATATCAATTAATAGTTTCAGCTCTACACATAATAAAGAGATTTTAAACCAACCTTAAACCAGACAACTTCACTTTGCTCGTTTTTTTCTTTCGGTTTAAGGAAGTTGAAGTGAAAATGTTCCTTCACGTCCCACAGAACACACAGAGTTGTTTTGACCTGCCACTGTGGACTGTATCAGTGATTGATGGGAATGTTATTGGTTGTTCCCAGAGCAATAAAATGCTCTGCAGCTGTAGATCTCGTCTCGCTGTTCTGCTGAACTTTACTCTCTCTTGGCCCTCAAACAAGTCTCCTATTACATGCAAACCCTCCACGGATTCACTTATCTGCAGCTTCCTCTGCAGAGGAGGAGACGAGGGCCTCCAAGCTTCCACCGAACTGACCCAGAATGATTAGAGATATTCCACATAACAACCACCGGCATCTCCTCTTACATCGGCCATGTGTTTGCTTACTCAGAGAAACCAGACAGGGAGCGTTTAACCCTTCACTCCCACAGATGTTTCTGCAGAGAATCAGCATCAAACCCACAGATTTCATCTCCTGATTGTTTGTTCTGTTTTACCTCCAGACTGTCCTCCTCTCGGCCTGGAGTCCCTGAAGGTCGATGACAGCCAGATTCAGGCATCTTCCTACCAGCGGTCGGGTTTGGGTCCTCACAGAGGGAGGCTGAACATCCAGGTCAGCCTAGTTATGGATCAGAGGTTATTTCAAACGCCAACATTTAGAGTTTCTGCTCAGACAGTTAAAAATCTGGAAATATTTGATAGTAAATCAAATGTTTTGTGAAAAATCTTAAAACAATTGATGGAAAATAAAATATTTTTTGCAATTGTGAACCATCCGAACAGTTCAAAGTTTGATTTACTATCATGTAAAATGGTGAAAAACAGGAACTTCTTTATATGTAAGCAGCAGGAATCATCCCATCTTTTGGCATTTTTGCTCAAACACTGCTAAGAGCTACGAGAGGCTAACGTCAGCATGCTAACATCGTAGCAGTGCTAACACGATAATGTTTACCATACTAACATGATGCTAAATGCCACATTTTATTGCAATTCCTCCAACAGCTTTTAATATATTTCACTCAGAAACACAAATTTCAACCTCATGGTGTCACATGACATAGAATCGGGAAATATACCAAGTTGGAACATTAGTTAAGCAGCCAATTGATTAAAGGTCATAATTAAAAAAAGGCAAATTGAAGTTGCAAAAAAAAGCTAATTTAAGTTGATCTCTTATTACGCTTTGACTATAACGATGCACAAATCAACAGACCAAATTTGTTTGTAATAATTTTTACATTTAACCATTCTTTTCTTCTTTTTATTTCATTCCTGCCCATAATTCCCACTGCATATTTCAGAAACTAATTAAACATCCCACAATCTTCATCACTTGTTTCCGCCCTACTTATAAAATGACCACCATAATAAAGATCCATGTACAAAGTGTGATTTAAGAGTACTTTTACACAGTTTTCCTTTTAAGGAAGTCTCTTGGAAATGAAGGAACATAATCTGGTGAAAGCAGAGCCATAAGTGCTGTTCATTATCTTGTTCTACAGTCAAAACCCTGCAGTCTGAAAGCAATTATTTTACAATCAGGTCAACACCAAACTCTTATGCAATGCTGCACACGGTGGCCAAGCCGGGAGCCCAACGGTCTGCTAAATGGATTCTGCAGTTGACAGAAAAATCCTGTGTAACATGATATTTTTTTTCAGTCTGGCATTGAGGACGGGGACCTGTACGATGGAGCTTGGTGTGCCGAGTTTAAGGACAAGCACCAGTGGCTCGAAGTGGACGCCATCCATCTGACTCTGTTCACTGGAGTGATCCTGCAGGGCCGAAACTCCATCTGGAGGTCAGGTAGTATCTGGATTAAACACATGAGATTTAAAAAAAATAGTTAAAAAGAGCAGAAATCCAAGTTATTTGTTGAGAGATGCTCACAGCTTTGACCCTGCAGATACTGAACAGCTAAAGATGCCTGAACAGGATAGCATAGCTTTAAAATACTGTAGGTTGTCTAAATCTAGTGTTCCGTGCAGAAAATGCAGAGTTTAGTGTCTTTATTTGGCTGCCCACTGCTCTGAAGTCATAAAAAATCTATTTTTGTCTTTATTGCTCTCTGTCATAGTTGGGACTGGGTCGAAACCTACAAAGTTCAGCTGAGCAACGACTCCGTGAACTGGCAAACCTGCATGAACGGGACCCAAGAAGCGGTAAGAACCAACCTGAACCCAGTGGACATTTAAACACGTTAATTAAGTTTGTAACAATAATCTTATTTCTCTGTTGAAAAGCTCTTTGGCTCAACACTGTTGTTCCAAATGTGCTGTATAAACACCAGCAACATGACTTGACTCGACCTAACGCAGATGGAAAACACATTTTGAAGAGCTTGTGCCAAAAGTGCAATATGCACTGAGAACATAAAGTTGACTATTCATACAGAATAAGAAGAAACTCAAAATGAAAACAAATAAAGCCTAACAAGAAGCAGAAATTTGTAGTTGGCACTAGCTGGTTATGTAACACTGTATGTATATATAAAAAGCTTTTTTTTTCTGTACATCAGCTGCCAAAAAGTCCATCTACTGCGTCAAACCATTTAAACAAACTTTAATAGGCCTTGACTAAAGCTGCAACATGAGGCGCAAATGTGAAGAAATTCAAGGTTTGATTTAAACCTGCAGCTCAGCTTTTTTCCTCTCGACGCCACATGTCAGTGTTTTGGTTCATATTTCGGAAAAGTGCACGTCTTTCCAAGGAGTTGAAACAAAAGAGGAAAAAAATATCTTTGCACGGTTTTTCATTTCATTTCTGGTCCACTTCTGCCAAGCAGGTAATGTTTTCAGTCCTGTCTGTGTGTTAACTCTTAAAGATTTTCTTTTTACTGATTTTAGTAAAGTGTGAACATTTATGTGGTTGAAAAGCTCAGAAGTATCAACATCATCTGGGAACAATGAACGTCAGAATGAAAAATGTACAATTCAAACATATTCAGCAGAGATCAATGTTCTCTCTTTTTTCTCTATGTTTAAGCGTTTCATTGCACTTTTGATGGTCGATCCTAAAATGTTCTGACTTATGTGGCGTCACATTGATTTGTGCAGATATTTGAAGGGAACCAGAACCCAGAGACTCCAATTCTGGGACTCCTTCCTGTTCCCACCGTCGCCCGTTTCATTCGCATCAACCCCCAGACCTGGTACTTCAACGGGACCGTCTGCCTTAGAGCTGAGATACTCGGCTGTCGAGTTAACGGTAGGCACCAAACACAGCTTCAGAGTGTAGTGAGTAATACATCAAAATACACTAAAATGTTGACCTTAAAAGGACACTGTGTTGCTGAAATTTCATGCGCTGTTTCCTCGTAGATCCAGACGATATTTACTCCTCAGCGCCAGAACCAGGATCAAAGGATGCCCTCGACTTCAGACACCACAACTACAAGGAGATGAGGAAGGTTAGCTCGTAACGCACGATGAGTAATTCTGGTTCCCACAAAAGCCAACACCAAGGCTTTTACTCAGACTCTTAACAGTTTGCAGAGTTGCTTAGATTTAACTCATTCAGTCCAACTTGTCTTCTTTGCCCTGAAGCTCATGAAGTCTGTGACCGACGAGTGTCCGGACATCACGAGGGTCTACACCATAGGGAAGAGCTACACGGGCCTCAAACTCTACGTCATGGAGATCTCAGACAACCCCGGAAAACATGAACTCGGTAAGAACTTTTCTCACTGTGAGCGAAACCTTTAATTCTGAGGCAGAGTTCATTGTGTTGCTCAAGTTACCCTGAGGTTAGCTGCTCGGAGGCCCAGTTCAACATCCTCCAGTGTTTATACAGCCTGGTTTCTGCAGCAGCACCACACAGGGAGTCAGTGCTGTCTTGTTAAAAAAAAAAAAAAGGGGGCCTCTCTTGTGTAAACAAACTGCTTGATTTCTTCGTGATATTGTCTTCAGATGCAGGCTTGTACTTAACAGAGAGCTGTGGCCTCTGTACGTCTGCCAAAAATTATAAATGTTCTCAGGAAACACATTCATAATCGCCATGCTCCCGAGAGAGGTTAACGGGAATTTGGTATTTTTCATGCAGCTGATATTAATTTGAGTGGTTTCATGGGTAAGTGGTGCCAAGTCCGAGAAAAAGAAAGGATGGCGTTGCACTTTTTGTTTTTGGATTTTTAGTTTAAAGTCTTATTTATCAAGTACAGATCTGAAGTCTTTATATTCAGGAATGTCTGCCGCCAAGTCTGGCCAATTCGTTGCCTAACACAGAAATCCCAGAAAATCTGAATGTGTTCCTGATGTGCCTCTGGGCTTTTACGTAATAAAATCAAACGTTCAGGTGATTCATGTTTAGTGTGACCTGGTTCTCAAAGCTGATCCAGACAAATTCTTCTGCACTTATTTCTTGGCAAGTAAAGTGACTCTAAATTTTCCTCTTGGCAGGTGAGCCAGAGTTTCGCTACGTGGCGGGGATGCACGGGAACGAGGCTCTTGGTCGGGAGCTCGTCCTAAACCTCATGCAGTACATGTGCAAAGAGTACAAAAAGGGAAACCAGCGAATTGTGCGACTGGTTACCGAGACGCGAATCCACCTCCTGCCCTCCATGAACCCCGACGGATATGAAGCAGCTTATGAGAAGGTGGGTGATGCTTTAATACACTTGTTTCTTATGGCTTTTACTTGTAGATACATAATCCCTGAACCCGAAAAATCACAGGCAGGTTTGAAAGACAGCTATTTGTTATTAACTACCATCCATCCATCCAT
>NW_007579032.1:151849-170029 GCF_000690725.1 Stegastes partitus | reverse complement strand
CTCTGAGCTCCTCACGACTCACTCACACGTAACAAAAACTTTGGGACTTTTCAGCTGAACTGGAGGTGGTGTTTAAACAGAGGAGAGAGAGTGAGAGGAACATTAAACCTACTTGATCAATAAAGAAAATGCAGCACGGCTCGAAAACATTATATAAAGAAGCAAGTTGTAGGACGATACATTCAGCACGGTGAAACATCTTTCTAGAGTGGAGAGTAGAGTGAAAATGACCTAGTTTGTAGAGAATGTAAAAATGTCAGTAATAAAATATCTACAGCATCTGGAGACTTTTTTTATGTGTTGGTAGAACATTTGGTCACTTTGAAAAAAGTTTGTAGATGTTGATTCAAATTCAATTTATCTTTATTTCTTTTTTAAGGATTTATGGCATTATAACTGCGTCATTCTGCACAGATGACATTTTTGCAAAACACCCAGACACTGCCGGGGGTTCAGAGGGTTAACCGTCATTCTTCTCCATCTATTGCACTCATTAATTCTGTTTCTGATCGATCGATCGGCTGCAGGGCTCAGAACTGGCCGGCTGGGCTGAAGGACGCTACAGCTTTGAAGGAATCGACCTGAATCACAACTTCCCTGACCTGAACAACATCATGTGGGACGCCCAGGAGACGGCAGCGGATGCGTCTAAAGTCTCCAACCACTACATCCCCATCCCAGAGTACTACACTAAAGAAGACGCCATGGTAAGGACATTTGTACTTTTGAAAACTTCCTCACTTTGGCACCATCTAGTGGTTTCATTGAGAACGACGGTATAGCTGAAGAGGAAAAACTAAAAAGCAAACTGTACGACACCCAGAAAGTGGACTCTGAAAAGAGACTTTGCTGTCTGACAAAATGAATACCTGAATGCAACAGATATTAGGAAAGAATTTACAGTATAACACACTGTATACATGTCAGAGGCCTACACCAAAGACTCTAACTGTGCTACTTTAAGATGGTGACATATATAATAGTTTTCATTTTATTAGATCATAAATGTAGGTCGCTCAAAAAAAAATCTGTTTCAGTCAGAGTAGCGTGGGACAGTTTGAGAAAAGGAAAACTGTGTTTCCACTTCAGTGGCATGCAAGCTTCAGGTCAGGAAATAGCTTCAAACCCTAGAAACTGCGGTTTTCCTGGAAGCCCGAGCATTGTCACTCAATATCTGGTAACAGTTTCCATTTTCAAGGCAAATGCTTTCTGAAGATCTGACTAATGCCACAAAAAGATCCCCAGAGCTACATTTTTAAAAACTGATTTCATAATACTGTTTGCTTACTCTTGGTGTCACTGAGACGTTGATGCTTTAAAATCCCAGCATCGTTAGAGTAATGAAGGACAGAGTGCCACCTACAGAAAATCAACAGAAAATTCAACACAGGATTTTTCAAAATGAGTGAAAATCTGCTCCAAAAACAACACAAAGTTTGTGTGGTAACAAAGCAATAAATCAAAATCAATTTGTTATGAAAATCTTTCCTATTAATCGGAGTAATGTGCATTCACTCAAGAACTGTACTGAAGTACAATTTGTAGGTACTTGACTTCGTATTTTCATTTAATGCTTGCTTATACTTCTTCTTTGCAACACTTCAGGGGGGAAATATTGTTTTTCTCGTTCCAACAAATCACTTTGACAGCATTTACTTTACTTTGCATTAAAAAAAAAAACATACAATTGGCTTATAAAATACTGTGCAGAGATAAAGATTAAACCAGGCTTTTTGCAGAATAGTGTCTGGTTGGGGATCTTTGTAATGTTTGGGATGTGTAGGAGTTGTTTGAAGCTTCTCATAATTCTTTATTTAACCTCGTAATAGTTTCATGCTGGGCAGTTAAGCTTTGTTTAATTTCTCAGTGTAATTCTCACAAAGATTTACTGAAAGTTTGAAACAAGTGGATACTGTCAGAGTGTAAAGCGGCTTCAAGGACAACACAAGAGGAAACGTAAATGTAAAGGGAAATAACCTCTCAAATGCTAAAAAGGTAAAAATTATAAATTGGGAATTCCCAAAAAGAAAATGCAAAAATACACACAAGTGCAAAAAATCTACCCATGTTTGTGTAGAATATTTGTTTTTTCTTTCCTACCTAGAACATATTTATCTTGAGACCCTCTGTAGGAGCCGGACCATGAGGTTGAGGGCTGATTGACTTACTACCCAACTGTATATTAAGTAGTTAAAACTAGCTTTTTATCAATTAGTCACACTGGTAAAGTGCATCTGCATTTACAATCTAACAAATAACTGATATTTTTCTGCATTTTTCTGCAGAGTAAGCTCTTTTACTTTTGATATTTTGCTTTTTTTTTCTAATAATACTTCTGCACTCTAGTAGGATTTTGACTGCAACAGTTTCAATTCTAGTGGAGTGTTTTGGTGTTGATATACTTGTACTTTCTTTGATTAAATGATCTGAGTTCTCCCTCTACCTCTGTCCAGGTTGCACCAGAGACGCGTGCCGTCATCAGCTGGATGCAGGATATCCCCTTCGTGCTCAGCGCGAACCTCCATGGTGGAGAGCTGGTGGTCACGTATCCCTTCGACTGCACCCGCGACTGGGCTCCTCAGGAGAACACCCCCACGGCAGACGACGCTTTCTTCCGCTGGTTGGCCACCGTCTACGCCTCGACTCACCTGGTGATGGCCAACCCCGACCGCCGCCTCTGCCACTACGAGGACTTCCAGCAGCACAACAACATCATCAACGGCGGCGCCTGGCACACCGTCCCCGGCAGTGAGTCAGATCTGTGAATCAGGGGAGGACATCTGAGAGTCATCAGGCCAGAAATGCTGCGTAGCGCTTTGAGCAGGATGTCGTCTGTTTTCTGTTAATGTAGGAATAAAAAGATGACAACAAAAATGCACAAACATCCTTTTAAAACATTGTCCTTTTAATTTAAACTAAGGACACTGAAAACTCTAATTTCAGCTTGTTTTAGTTTGCAAAAAATGCCTCTTATGTTTCTTAAATTAAATATTTGAGGCCCTTAATCACTGTAGGCACTGATTGATGAGAACAGCATCTATTATTACTATTATTTTGCCCTAACAAGGATCAAACGCAGCTGTTTTACCTTTAAACTTACTAATTCTATCAACATTTCACTATAGTCTTCATTTGAAATGCTGAAAAGTGTTGTAAGATAAAGATTTTTGTTGCAGAATGAATAATTTTGTCTCAAATGTCAGTAATTTAAGTTGAATTGATTGGTTTACTTGTATAGCAGTGGCCATTTAAAAAAAAAAAATCAATATAGAAGCTTTCAATAAAACTTTGCGGGTTTTTTATGTTAAAGAAATTCAAAAAGGGAAATAAAATAAAAACAAAGACAAAATATTTATCAATTAATGTTATATTTGTTGTGTATATATTCCTAATTTTACATTAAATTGGGGTACAGACAGATATTTAAAATCATGCTTTTCTATCTTTTTACTCTTACAATAAATGTATATATATTTTTCCCTCCGGTGCACTGGACTCATCTGCAAAGCACAGCTTTATGCATTGTTAAATTTCCATCTCATGGAACAAACTGGCTTTCTCTATTTCTGAATTGTGTTTTCTGTAGGTATGAATGACTTCAGTTACCTGCACACTAACTGCTTTGAGGTGACGGTGGAGCTCTCCTGCGATAAGTTCCCTCATGTCAGCGAACTTCCTGTCGAGTGGGAGAACAACAAGGAGTCACTGCTGGTTTACATGGAGCAGGTCAGTCTGTGTCCACTGGGTTCACCTGGACAGAGAAAGTGACACAAATCAGCAGTTGGACCACGAAGCTGCGACCGTCCTAAACGGCAGCTTTGAAATCCAGCAGCAGCTCACAGTGCAGCGTTTTCTCCTCCTTCAGGTTCACAGAGGGATTAAAGGTGTCGTCAGGGACAAGATCACCAAACAGGGAATAGCAGACGCTGTGATCAAGGTGGAGGACCACGACCACGACATCCGATCAGGTCGGTCACTCGATTTTATTTATCGTTAGTTTAGACATATACACTTCTTGTATTAGAAGATCCTGTCAGCCTCTCAGCATCATAAAAAGAACCAATTTTAACCAGTGTTGAATGCTGATAAACTGCAAAACTGCAAAACTGCAAACTGCAAAAACCAACCAGATGTAGCAGGATATCTAGCTATTTCTGATATCCTACATTTCACATACTATGTATTGGGAAGGTGGCGCAGTTGGTAGCACTGTTGCCTCGCAGCAAGAAGGTTGCCGGTTCGCGTCCCGGTGGGGGCACCGGAATCTTTCTGCGTGGAGTTTGCATGTTCTCTCCATGCAGCGTGGGTTCTCTCTGGGTTCTCCGGCTTCCTCCCACATAGTCCAAAAAACATGTTGAGGTTAATTGGTGATTCTAAATTGTCCGTAGTGTGAATGTGAGTGTGCTTGGTTGTCTGTCTCTAAGTGTAGCCCTGTGATAGACTGGTGACCTGTCCAGGGTGTCCCCTGCCTTCACCCTGAGTCAGCTGGGATAGGCTCCAGCCCCAACGCGACCCTAATGAGGATTAAGCGGTGTATAGAAAATGGATGTATTGGGATGTATTAAATCTTTATTTGACACATGGTACAGTATGGTATTGTGTATATTGGAATGCGCCCTCAGTCACTCTGTACTGACGGGTATTGTGGGAAATGTAACAAGTCACTATGCTAACGTATATATGCTAATGTATATTTAGATACAATAAAAAGGGCATTCTAAAGGTGCATTAACCTGGAAACCTTTACAGGAACATTGCATTTACATTTTGGCTGTAGATGCAGCAAAATCAATTATTGTTTTCGTCTATATCTCACTTTTACCTCCTGTAGCTGCTGACGGTGACTACTGGCGTCTCATGAACCCCGGCGAGTACAAAGTGGTGGTTTGGGCCGAGGGTTATTTCCCATCCATGCGTCGGTGCCACGTTGGCATGGAGCCAAATCCCACCATCTGTGACTTCACCCTCACCAAAACGCCCATCCAGAGGCTGAAGGAGATCCGGGCCAAAGGAGGGAAGATCCCGCAGGACCTTCAGCTGCGACTTCGCGCCCTGAGGCTCCGCAAGCTTCGCGCCAGCACCAAGGCCATCAACCGCCGCAGGGAGAGTCAGCAGCTGCAGAGGAGGAAGGCTCGATCCTCCGGAGCCTGGAGAGTATGAGAGGATACGGGACGACAGAGATGACCTGGATCACGGGATGAAGAAGAAACTGATGAAACTGCTGTCTGGGAAATGTTTTTAACTATGAAGTGTCGGTTCACTCGATTAACAAAAAAATACCAAATATGAAAACATGCAGATAGTCTTACGTGCTGAGGCTTTAAATATGTCTCGGAGACATTTACTTTCATCTGTGTGGTGATTTCAGCTTTAAATACTGCGCTGTATTTGGGTGTATTGACCCTTTAGAGCAGGTTACCCCAGGACTGACAGGCACAAGCTCGTACAAAAGAGGACAAAAGACCAAAACAGGACACGGACATCTAATCCAAATACTCAGAGAAGTCACACAAACAAGTTCCTCGGATGATGAATTGATTTTCCTTTTTCTTCTTCTGTTTTTTGTACATTAACTGAGTTGAGGATTTCAGTGTCAGCTGGCCTGATATGTCACATTTTTTCTATCACTGTTTGTTTTATTTTTTTTGACTGGAGTCCAACAGGACCACAAACTCAAATAAATATTTGTGTTTTCTAGTGTTACCAAGTGTCTTAATGTGGGCTTTTGGAGTTCAAGGAAACTAAAATGAGGTCACAACATGGGAGGTCAAGACATGAGATGAGTGATGACATAGAAAAGAGGAGGAAACTTTGTTTACAGCCACACAAGCAGCACATAATTAGCACTTGCATTAACTATCTGAGGTGTACATTGATCTTTATTTTTTATTTTTTTAAGTTTGGCTCATGTCCTATGACAGCAGAGATGTATGACCTATACTGTGACCAGCCATCAGGGAGTAATTGAGGTATTTTGGCCTGACGTCTGGGGAGCTTTCATATCATCCATCTTTATATAGCATCTATGCCAAATTTAGTGGTTAAGATATTCTCATCTGGAAGTTGTGGACCCACTGACCCCTGCAAATTCAAGCTAGCAGGGGTAAAAACTCATGGATAAACAAAGGTGTATTCTTCTATTTCTGTCTTGTGAAATACACCAATGTTTTATGCGTCCTTGCTCCTTAATTAAACTGCTTGAAGTTTATGAACATAAGCAGCCTGCAAAGAAAGAGGTCACAAGAAGGTATTTGAAACTTTAGAAAGCCTTAACCTGAAATAAAAACAGTGGGAACCGGTACGTCAGAGCAAAGGCAGTCTATCAAGTTGGGAGCAATTCAACCAGAATCTGATTAGTTTCTTTCTTTTAATGTTTTATTTGATTTTTTAAAATTATTTTTTAAAACTCACAGGACATAATCATAAAACCCAATTTATGCCATCTCTCTGAACTAGTTGATCTCACGACCCCTCGAAGGGCCCCGACCCACATGTTGGGGACCACCGGTTGATATGGGTTTTTCCTCAATTCTCAGCACTTCATATGCAAAGTTTCAACACAGGAATAAAAAAAAAAAAAAATACAGTTAAAAAAAATGAAAATACTGAACCCAAACATTGAACAGTCAGCAGTGCAAAAGAAGCTAACTTTTATTTCTGTGATAGTAAGTACCATTTTTAGTATCACTGGTCGGATTACTTGCTGTAAATAGCCATGTAGGAAACAACAGTGCCAACAACTCAACATGTTTTCATGTCTTGTCCACTTTTCCTTCAGCTGTGGTGAACACAACAGAACTACTGCCAACATTCATTTAACCCACAGCTGAACACAGGTTTAAAACCCAGAACTGGAACAAAACAAAACAAACAAACAAAGAAAAAAAATGAATTCTAAAGGATGAACCCGGGTTTTTAAGTTGCTATACCTGAAGTGAAAATGGCAGATAAGACACTTCTCTGGGAAGAGCTTGTGAGTGTAATTGAAATAAAAGCAGCAGTGAATAAACGGCATCCTTCAACATTCAGCTCAGTCAATTTTAAAAAGAAACGTAGCAGAGGAGTGCTGGAGGAAATCTGGGTCTGTAATATGTTATAAACATGAGGAATTACGCTACTCCAGAAAAGAAGAAGTCCCTGAATTGACGGAGCTGAAGGTAACATGGAGCCCCACATAGTGGAAAAAAACACACACATTGTTTTTTTTTGAGAAGTTAACTGAGGTACAAAGTGTTAAAAGCATCCTTTCTCTTTACTTACAGGACCATGTTGTGAGCTGGGAACTGTAGAATAACATCTGCTGTTTCCACAATTTCACGTTTTCCCCCTTTAAAAACACACAATTTCTCGAGTAATAATTTTTTTTTCTGGCGGCGAGTTTACGGCTAATACGAAGCCACCGATAGCAGCCGATTAGCATTAGCCTCGTAGCACAAATGGAAAGCGACAGAAAACAGCTAGCCTAGCTTTGTCTAATGGCAACAAAACCTAGCTACCTGCACATTTGAAGCTCAAAGATGAACATTTTTTCTCTTGTTTGTTTCAAATGTACAATACCGAAGTGTAAAAACGACAATTTGTCACTTATTCGGTTATGTGTCAGTATGTCAAAGCAGTTGCCAGGCAACCAGAACGTACGTAATAGTTGGGTCCCAAAAATTGATTATTTTTATTTTTACGCTTCACTTACTTACGAATTAAACAAATATAAATATAACCGTTAATTACTGTTTTTTAGAGGTGCTTTTTGAGCATTTTGTAAATGCTGCAATAAGCTAGGAAAGCTGTATTCAACATTTACAGTTTTTGTGCTAAGCTAACCGGCTACTAGCTTTGCCATTTACAGTCATTAGCTAAGTCAGACCACTTCCTGGATGTTAAATTGTACAAGTGGCTGTTTTTAACTTCAAAGTGTGAGAAAGGCCACAGATTAAAGCTGCAACAATTAATTGGTTGGTTTTCAACTATGAAGTTAATTTTAAACTATTTTTACAATTGATTAATCAGCTTGAGTAATATTTTTAAAAGAAAAAAAAAAGGTCAATATTCTCTGATTCCAGCTTCTTAAATATTGATATTATATTGTTTCTTAAATTCTCTGTGACAGTACACAAAATATCCTTGGGTTGTGGTCAAAACAGGATATCTGAAGACATCTTCTTGGGCTTTAGGAAAAACTGATCAACATTTTTCACTATTTTCTGACATTTTATAGATTAAACTCAATCAGCAGTGGAAATAGTAATTGTACTTGCAGCTCTACTGCACATGTGCAGCCTTAAAAAACTAAAAAAATCAGGTGCAGGTTGTTCGAAACGCATCACGATGAAAGCCATAATTTCTTACAACATCTTGAGAAAAGTAAGTTTGCAGTTTGATTCATGATTTGGATTTTAAAAGCTGCAAATACTCACTTTAAAGATGTGAAAACAGCACTAATGCACATGAAAAATAAACTAAAACATGCAGGATCTGAATACTGGCCGGTTTGTACCGTAATGTCAACAACCACTTGTTCAAAATAACAATGCAACAAAATCTGGTCCAACACTGGAGCTGAACAATTAATCGATTGACTGTCGTATCAATGCTTTCACAAACTGTGTGACAGTCATGCTTTTGATGGTTTCCCGCTGTAATGCTTCAACATATATTTACTACACAGTAAACATTGAGCTGAAGCCTCACAGTAAAGAAATATACTGCAAGTAAAATCACAATATATCGTTCAGAAAAACTGCAGTTAGACATTTTCCATATCGTTCAGCTCTATCAAACACCATAAAGACATGAAAATAGTCCATCAGAAAGCCTGTTTCCTAAAAATTTAAAAAATTCCTTTAAAAATTAATATTTTTTTCCCCCATTTTTGAATAGCAGATGTTTTCTTTTCGCTCTCAGCTCACGGTTCACTACAGACAACTCCAAGCAAAAAAAACAAACATATTTTGGCATCTGATAGCTCAAACACAGAGCCTGGCATAAACAAGAAAGGAGAATCTTCATAAAGGCGGGTATGCATAGTAGTATAGGCTTACGTCTACTGGTTTTTTTATGTTTACCTAACAGCGAGTTATTATCTATTCTGCGGTCAGTCAGTATGTTACTGCAGTCAGTTTACAATCAGGCGTGTGCTTACAGCAGCTATACTACACTGGTTGAAAACACAAAAGCGTTGCTGATACTAAAACAGTCAAAGCGCTCAGTAGCGAGGGAGAGAAAAAAAAAAAAGCCTGGGTGGTCAAAATGGTGCGAACGAAATAAGGTTCAGGGACAGAAAACACATCTCATGTTTCTTGGCAACAGGTAAATAAACGAGGAGGCTAAAGAAGAGAGCTGGCAGTATTTTACATTTTTCTTGGGGTGAATAAATCCTTACAATAACAATGAGTTAATCCTGCGAGTATTACCTGTTCTTTCAAAAATATCTTATCCCTCCCATGTTATCCACAAAACTATTAAAAACACATTAGCGAGCCACACTGTTTGAACTTTCTGTTGCTGGAAATGCTCGTTAGTGCAGTATTCTGCTGCTGGAAGTAGCCCTAAATATATACTATAAAAGCCAGATGTTTTATTTGTTCTTTAAGATGGAAAATGTATAATAATGCCAGCCGTATCTTTTGGGAAAGAAATTGCAACTAGAATTTTGTTTGTGCAAAAAAAAAAAAAAAAAAAAAAGGTCTGGAAATGGAGATACTGACAGCAGCTGGACTTCTTTTTTCTTTTTTAAAAATTGTCCAGACAGCATGAAGTTTTTGTTCACAGGTTCAAGATTTAAAAACACACAAACTGCGAAGAGAAATGAGAACTGATTCCAAAGTAAAAGTGAGCGCAGAGTCAAACAGAACACCGTGCTACGAGTAGTGCCGACATGATCACACCAATAAAACCGCTAAAAACCGACGGGGAGTGTGAAGACGGGAACGGGGCGGAAAAGACAAAACTAAGAAAGGTAAAAGGCGTTGATGACGACGAGGTCCTTGAAGTCGGGAGTTCGGATTGTATGAGCAGAGAAGCAGCACCAGTGGAAAGAAAAGGCATGAGCAGAGCAGCAGAGAGCGACACGATGCGCAGCGGAGGACGCTTCAGGATTCATGGGTTATCATCGGTCTGTTTGCATCCTTAGTGTTTATTTGTCCTGAGACAGCAACGTCTGGATGTGCCGAGTCTCAAAAAAAAAACAAAACAAAAAAAAAACTACTGCTATAGAGACCAAAATTAATCTTTAGTATGAAAAAGAGCCACAGACGGCCTGCAGAGGTTCACCGACGCCACGTTGCAGCTCCGGATTTGATGATCCAGAGCTTCCAGGTTTAGACTCTGAACTCGCTCCTCAGTCTGGGTGGGAGTCTAGTTTGCAAAGCCCAACTGCCCTTTCTTGTTTTAGTCGTCCGAAAGATTTGTTTTCTTGATGTTCGGGGGGGGGGGTCAGAGAGGCTGGTGCAGCTTAGTCAAAGGGCCTCAAGTGAAGTCTTCTTCCTCAGCTTGCTCTACAGCTGCAGACCTGAGTCCAGAAGTACCTTGTAAGGGCTGCTTTCCAAATAAATAATCCCAATATTCAACCAGGTGTTTTGGAGTTAACGGAGGCCTCCAAGAGTATCAATGCATTCAGAAAATCCCACCTATCTGGTTCACTGAGCACTTTTGGACATTTTTGAGAATTTAAAATGAAAAAAGCAATTTCTTTTGATGGTTTAGATACACAGAATAACACCAAATCGGCCTAATGGTAGTAAATATTAGGTGATAAAAGTTTTAAATTGTTGAAAATGCACAGCTGTATGAACAGTATGCTCCTACAATGTAAGACTTTTACAGATTTTTGCAGTGAGGTGGTTTAAAGTCCAGAAACTCCTCGAGGAAGCCTGACTCTGCAGTCCCCTCTGCTTAGATTCTTTTGGTTTACACTAAACATGGGTGTCTGAGGATCCAAATTAGCAGCTAGAACACACAGTTTAAAGTTAGGTTTCAATACAAATGCCATATAAAGAATTTACACTGAAATATATTTTTACAGATTTTTGAGTTACTATCAATAATTACACCTCTGATGCATTTCTGAGCAGCAACCCTGACAAGCGCTTCTTCACCCAGGTCTGCAGCGGTCGCTCCTCAGCGCCGGACGCTAAAACTTGGGCTGGTAAAGGGCGACGCGTCCGCTGAGGCAGCCCGAGGCCAGCTGGCAGTGCGTTGGGGAGAACTTGGTGGTGAGCACCACGTCGCTGTGCGAGTAGATGGAGCGGATCTCCCTGAGGCAGCTGGTCTGGACGGGCAGGCAGTCGGCCAGCTCGCCGCAGCGCTCGTCGAAGGCCAGCAGCCGGACGCCGTAGCCGTACGGGGAGCAGATGAGCCGTCCGTCCGGGCTGAAGCACAGCTCCTTGATGTAGCCCCGGCCCACGTTGGCCTCCTCGATGTAGTGGGTGAGGCGCAGCGAGCAGCGGGGCGACACCAGCGGCCGAGTGGGCGCGCCCTCCTGGAACTCGTAGACACAAGTCCACTGGAAACAGAAAAGAAAGACGGACAACGTGTTAATCAGGCGGGTGTCGTCTGCGGAAACACACTTGACGCCGATCCAGGAACCACAGGGACAACAACCGACCATTAGTGGCCTTTTACAAGTCGCATAATCACCCGACGGGACTGCACCGAAAGCAAACAGTAAACTGTAATTAAAATGGTTAAATGTGACCAAATGTTAGTTAGGTTTTGTTCTTGGTGACGTGATTTGAAAATCAATTAGGACGTGGTATTCATTATGTGTCTTCTTCTTTCTTTTATAAAAGCTTTGACTTGTGGTTTACAGCAAGAAGTGGAGGCACAGCTTTAAGTTTTTGATATAAATACGTGTGGTTTTAGTCAAACAAAGGAAATCTCTAACCAATCAGCTGGTCATGAAGAAAAAACCCCTGCAGATTACAATAATGAGAACACACTACTTGATAGCCTTGGTAGTCTAAATAATAATAAATGAACATAAAAAGCCAATATTTACAGCAGGTTAAACTATTTCAACATATTTATTTTATACTGCAATGACAATAACGGACTCTCGGCAGACAAGCTGCCCATTTTCATGAGATTTCTGTCATTAAACAACATCAACTCTGTGATTTCAACACAAGAAATATGAAGAAGCAGACCAGCTAGCTGCCGTTTTCAGATGATCTTCTATATTGGTTGTTGAGCTGTCATAGTCAAACTGCTGTTTGGAAAGTTGACATTTAACTTGTGGCCTTCAGTTTGAACGAAATGCAACCACACTGACGACTCTTATGACCCGATGTCAGTTGGTTTGGAGTCAAACGCTCAGTAAATGTTAAATAAGTCGGACCTACAGTCTCCATTAGGTTGGGCGAGTTCAAAATTTGTGGGGAGTTCACAGGTAGTCTGCTCCTCCTGCCAACTAAATCATTATTAGAGGGCTACTGATGCAGAGCTTTCCTCTTCATAAAACCAACACCAGCGACTGTTCAACCAATTAAATTTGGTCAGATGAGTCAGCCTGAAGACAACAGCTCTATAAATTAGTCTCAGAAGCAAATAAACGGCTGCTTTTTGCCACCACAGATGCTCACTAATTGATCAAATAACGGATAAATCATCGAGCTGCAGCTGGTGTCTGTGTTCTCTCCGTTAGAGTCGGCTCAGGTCACCTCACTGATCCTCAGACTGAGGTGTGTGTGACTGCGTTTGGATCTTTCTCTAAGAGCTTTTTCAAAAATTATGGCACACTTAACAAGTTGAGGCAGGTTTTAGGGCCTTTAGAAGACTCTCCATGAACACAGGGGTTAATGCGGCTCCATCCAAAGCAGCTCTAATAATATATCCACGTGTGCATATGGCTGCTGCTGTAGCACGTTCACCTGTATCTGAACTGAAACTGGGTTTTCTTTTTAACGTCATGTAGGAGGCACATGAAGAGAAGTGAGAGTGCAGGGAAGCTTTCGGAGGTGCGTGTAGGTAAACCTCTCAAACCACGTGTAAACTTTAGTAGTAAATTCAAGGTGACAACAGCTGCTACGCATCAAAAACAAGCCACAAATTTCCCCACTGAAGCCTGCTGATGGTGAATTTATGAGATTTTATAGAACGATTCTGCCATTTAGTTTCAGGTCTTCCATCAGAGGCTATAAATTACATATTAGATTTAGATGCAAAGGATGCTTTCAGATCTATAAAACGTGACGAGGGAGGCGTGCAGCGAGGTGGTTTAAAGTCCAGAAACTCCTCGAGGACGCCACTTCTTAGATTCTTTTGGTTTACACTAAACATGGGCATACCGTAATTTCTGGACGATTGAGCGCACCTGAATATAAGCCGCACCCACTAACTTTAAAAAGAAAATTATTTTGTACCTATACAGGCCGCACTTGTCTATAAGCTGCAGGTGTCCACGTTGTAACATGAGATATTTACACAGGAAGATTTTTTTAACTTTTAATTAAATACGTACCGGTAACATACACAAATACGTAAATGCTTTTTTTTCCCAAACAGTGCCTGTAACATGGCTGGTTAAGACAATAAATTATACAGCAGCCTACCAGGAAAAGTCATTGATCGCTATCTTCATCTTCCTCCTGCACTAAAACCACTAAAGTCGTCTTCATCAGTGTCGGAGTTGAACAGCCTCAGAATCACTTCGTCACACACTTCCTCAGTCTCTCTGTCAATGTCACTTTCGTCTCGAGGCAAATTCGTAAAAATCCATAAATCAGCCACATCGCTGTTTAAGCCGCAGAGTTTAAGGCGTGTGAAAAAAGTAGCGACCTATAGTTTTGGAAATTACGGTATTTGGTGTCTGAGGATCCAAATTAGCAGCTAAAACACACTGTTTAAAGTTAGGAGTTGCATTTTGACAGGATAACAAATGCTACATAAAGAATTTACACTGAAAAATGTGTTTTTTGTTTCAGGTGGACAAAAATCCCCTCATTCAATAGCCCCACTGCTCTGCTTCTGTATCACCTCCAGGTTTTCTGAGGAGAAACTTCTCTTTTGGGTAAAACCTAATTCATGCACAGAGTTGGAGTGATTCAGCTGCTTTAATTTCCGTTTGTTATTTTAGACGTTTTTGCTCTAAAACTCTAAGCAAACTGAGAGCTGCAGCTCCTTGTTCCTCACCTCCTGGTCGTCCATGTTGCTGGAGCAGCGGATCAGAGTGGCCCAGCCTTTCGGATGCAGCTGCAGGGAGGTGATGCAGTTCCCTCGGTCCCTCTCTCCTGGGATCTCTGGAGTCAGAACCTCCAGGCTGTTCCTGGGTGAAAGGCCTGCGAGGAACAACGTGTGGTTTATAGTCCAGAACCTCAGGGGACAGGAGTCAGTGTGTTTTATGCCACGTTTGTGTCTCACCTTCTCTGTGAGGGTGGATCTTACTGGAGTCGTTTCCCTGGCGAGGAGTGTTCGCCGACCTGGACGCCGACGTGCCTCCGTCTGCAGAATCACAAAGTGTGTTAAAAGTTGCTTGTTTCTTTTACACAGAAATTGATCTATCATTTAGACAGTAACAGCAAATAAACAATCATCAATGGCCACGAGCTACAATACCAAAATTACCACTTTTTTTTCCCGCCAGAGTTGCATCAATTCACCAATTAACCAATTAGTTAGTTAGCTATTAAATCAACTGTCAACTACTTATAATCAATTAATCAGTAATTGAGTACTTTTCAAGGGAAAAAAAAGTCCATTTTCCAATTTCAGCTCTTTAAATTGAAATATTTGCAGTTTTTTTTTCCTCCTTGTGGACAAAAGAAAACATCTAAACACAGTATTTTGATCTTTGGGCAACAATAATTAACATTTTTCAAAATTTTCTGACATTTTAGAGCAAACAACTAATTGATTCATCAAGAAAATAATCAACAGATTAATCGACTCGGAAAATAAAATAAAATAATCACTAATTGCAGTCCTAATTTTCACCAGACAAATTCATATTCAGAACTGAGCATTTAGGTCCTGATCAAGTAATGCATTGATCAACCAGTTGAGTTGCCATTTTTTATTAGTTAATAGGTGCACAAACAGAACAAAACTTTTTTAAAAATTACCAAAAGCCTGATTTTTTTCAGTGAAAAACGTGAATGTAAGACATGAGAAAATCTTTTTTTTTTCCCCTGTGTGTTTTAATAATATGAGATTTTTTACAAGGCAAGAATTTAAATGGACTTCTGCATTATACAATTTTAACAAAAAGCAACAATGCAGACTTTAAACAACCACTGATGCATGTGAGAACTGTAAAATAAGTTATAATATAAATATTATGAGAACAAAAAAAAAGGAATTTCTTAAGAAAAAAGGTCTAAATTCTCCCAATTCAGCTTCTGCAGTTTGAATATTTTCTGGTTTCTTTCCTCCAGTATGACAGTAAACTGACTATCTTTGGGTTGTGGATGAAATAAGACATTTGAGGATGTTATCTTGGGCTTTAGGAAATATTAATAGACATTTTTAATTAAAAAAAAAAAAACATTTTAGACCGAACAAAAAAAAAAAAAATCTATTAATTGAGCAAATAATTAACAGATTAATCCGTGACGAAAATAATTTATTAGGTAAAGCCCAAATCTTCACAGGATGGAAGATTTAAAAAATATATATATATTTTGACTGACTTTTAAATCCATTTAATATTTGGAGGCTCCTCACAAAGCAAACAGAAAAAATAAACTAAAAAGTCACAACAAAAGCTGATGTTTTCAGTGAAAGTGGGCAGGTGACACTTGTTTTCTTTAATTTCGTGAAGGAAAGAATAAAAATAAACTTCTCCATGGTACAAGTTTAACAAAAAAGCAACAATGTAGACCTTTAGTGAAGCATAGACCATTAAAATAAATGAAAAACACAAGAAAATCAGAATGAGAACCAAAAAGAGCATGTGGTCTGACCTGAGCTGAGGGGAGTCCGTCGCGCTCGCAGCATGCGGTAGCTGCCCACCTCCAGGGACTGGGTGAGGTCCAGGTCGTGGAGGATCAGCAGGTAGCCTGAGGAAGTAGAGATGAGCATCTTGGAACAGTCGGGCGTCAGGCGCATCCTCATCAGGTAGCGAGTGTGGAAGAACTTTTTGTGCGGGCAGCCGTCCTCTGTAAACCTGCAGAGGAAGAACAACGAGGGCAGTTAACAGGCATCTAATTTATGGCTTAATGTTTCTGCTCAGAGCAGGAAGAGGGATTGATCAAAAACAACCAGTTTGGATAAAGGAATAAAACCCCTGAGGAAATGGGTAGTAGAGAAAGTTATTAGAAAGGGGGGAAAAAAAGCTTGAATTAAAGCCAGAAATCCCATTTATCCACCTTTTAAAGTTTTTATTTGATGCAGGGATGAAGGAACAGGGACTGTTAAATAGTCAGTGATATACTGGTTCGACTTTTATGTGCAGCTGCTGGTGCAGGAAGCTGCTGCTTTCCAGGAAGTTTACCACATTTACTGGCATTAGAGTTGAAAAAAAAAAAAAAAAGTCCCCTTACTGAAAACTAACAGAGCACTTATGATACACATCCACTCATCATTCATTTCTTTTATTTAAAACAAAAATATAAACATTTGCTGGTTCATGTGTCTGAAATCTGAAGCTTTTCACTGTTTTATATAAATGCATCCTGACTATTTTGTTTTTTCTGAACTATTTATTGGACTAAAATTATAAACACCTGCATCACTGGGAACCTGTCACAGACATTTTTCTATATATTTTCTGAGTTTTTAGAGCTATACATGTTAACTTATTTCCTCATTTTTAACCCTAAAAAAGGTCAGCAACTCATTTATTTTTATGACATTTTAAGACCAAACTTGACTGACTCATACACAAAGACAAAATGAGCACATTCATGGTAAAACATTACTCATTTACTGTAAAATATTTCTACTTTAGGACTCCTTACCTCCAACATATGGACACTGGATAAAGGATGTTACGTATTATCTACCTTATTTGTAATTTTTCTCTCTTTTGCGTCCCCTTTGACTGGTCTGTCTTTGTTAGTTCTTGTGTTGACGGGTTGTGTTTGTTTATCTGTATGTATTTTATTGAACTATTAACAACAACAAAAAAACGTTAAACAACAAAATGCACTCGCTACAAACGCCGACCGACCTGTTAGTGTCCCACGTGATGACGTTGCCGTCGAAGCCGGACGTGACGAGCAGACGCGTGTTGGTGTCGTACTCGATGTTCTTCACCCAGCTGGCGTGGCCGTGCAGCGAGCACACCTTCGAGTTCAGCTTCCGGAGATCCCATAATGCAATCGTGGTGTCGTCGGAGCAGGTGGCAAACAAGCGATTGTCCAAAAACCTGCAGGAATTTTTGGCATGAGATTCTCAGCAGAGGTGAACTGGCTGCTACACTTCTGACACAAATAAAGACGACTTAAGGGCTCAGATTGTGATGAACATGATGCACGCCTGGTTTATAAACGCTAAGACGAGAGAAACGCACCTTATGTTGTTGACGCAGTCCTCGTGGGCCTCCGTCAGGGTTTTGATGTGTCTGGATGAGATGGGATCGAACAGCAGGACCTCCGTCTGCTCGCAGGCCACCGTCAGCACGGACCTGAGACACGAGAGGACGAAAGGGTTTATCTACTGGGACACAAGGGATGATTTCTGGACACCTATATTCAATTTAAGAAACTATAAATGCAGAGGTACCAGATCCAAAAAGAAGCTGTAACAAATTTCCTTGTAATTTACAGTTAAATACTGGCAGCGACAGCCACCAGTAAGTTTTACCATCATTACATATTTACACAGTTACTTTCTGTAAACAGTATCTGCATCCTACTGTGGAATATATAGTTTACAGCAGAATGTTTTGTTTTCTTAGCAAAAGCACGTTTTAAAGGTACACTGTCTACTTATGTTTGTATTTTAGCACATGTTTTGTACTCATGTTTATATTTTTAGCTCATATTTTTTTGCCTTATGTTCATATTTTAGTTCATATCTTGTTATTGTGTCTATGGCTATTTACCTAAACCATTGCTTGCTCTATAACCGATTTCAGCCAAATATGAGTTTCACGATTTAATACTGTGACTGCACTCACCAGTAATATGCTTTATCTATTTATATGGTGTTGCCAATATTAACTGAGACTGTAGTTGCCTGTAAATTAAAACATTTTTTATTCTTCTGGCTGCAAGGTGGCTCGGTGGTTAGCACTGTTGCCTC
>NW_007579032.1:147203-151442 GCF_000690725.1 Stegastes partitus | reverse complement strand
AACAGTTGCTTCCTCTGTAACTGATTACAGCCAAATATGAGTTTTATGATTTAACACTGTGACTTATTTTATTCATCTTATCAACATTAACTGAGACTGTAGTTGCCTGTAAATCATATTCTTCTTTTTGAAAATATATAAAATGTGAATTGCAGACATTTACCATTAATATTGTGTCTTTAATCTCCACAATTTAACTGTTTCACTCAAACGTATGTCGAGTACTTTACGTATACTTTGCTCTACTTTTATTTTCATACTACGTTCCTTAAACGTTTGCATCGTCTTTGCTGCTGTAACACTAAAAAAATGTCTCCACTGTGGGATTAATGAAAGGCTTCATTTATCTTAGAACGCCTAAAACAATAAAGGCTAAATTGCAAAGGGAGTTACATTTTTATGTATTGAGAATATCTATCAAAGGCAGCACTGTGTGACAAATTGTAGACGACTGAATATGCTTTCTGTTAAAAACAAAACACAGCCTACCTCAGGGCATTCCTAAAAACTTAATAATTAGATTTTTATCTGCCTAAAACAAGTCACAAGTCTAAACAGTGCTTTGTGAACGGCTCGCTTTGACAGTAGGCCGTTAACAGCGAGTTGGCTCCAGAAAAGCTTTTAATTTGACCGTATTTAACTGTATTTTAGGAGGAACAAATTAAGTTTAATCTTGCAGCAAGCGGACTGGAAATTGTATGGTGACAGCTGTAATAATCAGCATTATGTTAATAAAATTTGGCCTGACAATCTGATCAGTTTCCTCATTGAGGGCCACAGACAGACTGCTCAGGATGTTCCATCTCCTGCAAACACAATGCATTTTCCACCATAACACCTCAGTGTGCAGGAAGAGGACATGTGCTTAAGTCCTGCTGTCACATGAGCCTCCAAACAAATGTGACCCAGACTGCGCACAGCTTGACCTGGTTTGGCTGCAGGATGGATTTACTTAAAGCTGCTGTCTGGTCAGCCGGGCTTGAACCCTGAGTGGACTCATTAGATGTGTTTACTGTGAATGAAAGTCTGCTGGGAAAAATACAAACTGTGAAACTGTCGGTTTTATAGCAGCGTCTTTGCAACAGGTTTGCAGTGTTTTAGGGGAGCATCAGGCGGTGCATGCAAGTAAAGAGGGTTTGCATGATAAGGAACCCTGGAGCACACGAGCAAACCTGTTCATTTCACCTCCGGGGCCTAAAAAGCAGCCGCCTGAATGCAGTCTTACCCGTCCGGGGAGTACTCCAGGTTGAACACGGCTCCGTGGGTCTGCGTGCTCAGGTTCACCGACTCCACGGCCGGGTTCATGGAGCAGTACAGACTGGTCATTGTCCTGAAGTTATCCCTGGCCGGGTCCACAAACACCCCCCGTCTAATAGTCCTGCTCTGCAGCCAGGAGAACAGGCTATTCCCCCGGCCGAGGTCGGTGTCGGAGACCCCGCCGCCGACGCTGCCAGTCTGCGGCGCGGTGGCGGCGGCCGGCGGGCAGCGGGGCTCTCGCTCCTCCGACGCCGGGGAGCCCTCGGCGCGCTCCGGCCGGTTCTCGCTGCTCCCCGGCGGCGGAGGAGAAACCCTCCGGGCGATGTCATCGTCGTCGTCCGAGTCGTCGATGTCGGGGTCCTCGTCTTTGTCGCTGCCGCCGTCGGGCCTGTCCTGCGACTCGTCGGCGTCCTCGCTGTCGCTCTGGCGCTCCGAGCTCATTGTGGCTTCTCCAGCGTCCCGCACGGCCGCTAGCGGGTCTCGGCTCGACGGTGAAATGTAGCACGGGCTCCGGTCACCTACCGAGCATGAATCCGCGTCCCGGTCCGCCCCGTTACGGTGCCATGGCGGTGGGAGTTGAGCTGCATCGGCTGCATTAAGCTAAACGTATGTTGTTGCCAGATCTGCCAGCGCCTTATCGCCGCCGGTCAAGCGCGACACCGTCAGCCAGGATACGGAAATACAGGCTTCAAAATAAAAGCGCCGTACTACTTTAAAACTACAACGCGCGCTTCTTTAACGACACAAAACACATTCGAATAACCGCTTGTACACTACTGTTCTCGTCTCGGTTTTATTTTTCTTTTTTTTGCCATTTTTGCAAATGATCAATTCTAAACAACATTATTTTAAAGACAAAGCGTGCAACCGGATGTTTAATTTTCTGCTTCCCAACTTGACGTATTTCCCTCGTCACCAAAACAAATGCCATCTATTAAAAAAAAAAGAAAAAAAAGTGATGAAGTTCCTCTTCCTCGTCCTCCTGCTGCGTTGGTAGAAGTTTGTTGCTGCCATCTGCTGAGGAAATACCGCATCACCTCATTTAATTCAGGTAAGCAGGCATGGTTTCAGGGACAGGTGAGGGTTTGACCTGTTCGTTGCACCAGATTCCAACCAGTCCAGTTGTTTTTTTTTTTTTTTTTTTTTACCAGTCAAATGGCTTTAAAGGACCAGTTCTACTCATATAATGCAGTTTTCCACCTGCCAAAAAGGGACTGCAGCTCCTACATTGTGAATTAAATGCTATTAAAGGTCACCACAACTATTCGATTACAAAAAACAATAAAGTTTTACAAAGATGCACATCTGCAATCACCACACATGCATTTCTGTGTATTTGCATCTTTTGATTGTTTAATGCAGATAAACAGGGCGATACAGTTTTAACAGGGCACAAGTAATCAGTTTTTGAAAACAGTGAAAAATGTTAGAATGCTGTAATGTTTAAAAACTGTAAAAATAGTGGCAAATACTGTGTTTATAAAATAAATATATTTTTAGTATATTTATATACTGTAAAATTCTAATTTTATTGTCACGCACTGAAACATAACAAAGTACTTTTTAAAAAATAAACTACAGATTGTTGATGTGGACATAGTTTACAGTTTTGTTTTGTAAAATATAGCTTTTTGTGTTTTTACAAGATATGATCTATAAGTTAGCAAAACAGGGAAAAGACGTGAAATAATAGTTTTTTAAAAAACATATTTTAAATCCTTTAAATATATATATTTTGTTTTAAATAAAGGCAAATATGTGTCAATTCTATAGATATAAATATTTTTGCTGATTTAAATAAGGTGCAAATAGTGTAATTTTACAGTCAAATGTAAAACAAAAAAAAATGACCATTTATACAAATACGGATTTTTGATGTGGACCGTATTTACAGTTTTGGCATGTTTTTACAGGCAACATGTAAATGAATATTTGTTTTTCAGTGTTTCAACTTGTTGCTATCAGATACAACAGGAACAATCTCTAAAATAACAGTACTTTAAAAAACAATTACAGTTAAAACTATTAAAGCATCGTACATTTTTGACAATGTAGTGGGTGCTCATTTTAATTTAACTGTACTTACCACAACTGTATCATCCATACACAAAATATTGTAATATTTAACAAGATTGGCTGTTATTTAGATCACATGACATCTAGATAACATTTACTGCTCTACAATTAATCAAGAGATTGAATGAAATGTGTGATATTTTATGACAGCTGTGTGCTAGCAGAGCACTACGGAGCCAACTTGTTCACACGTCTTTTCTAAAATAATTTATAGGCCAAACATCTAATTATAACAAAGGGTTGTATACTGTCTCCTCCTTCCCGTCTCCTCCTTCCCGTCCAACCCGCCAGGACTCGTCTCATGAAGTTGTTGCTTTTCTTTGGCATCAACACAAAATGTTGACAGACTCCTTTGACTGTTCATTTACTGGCCAATTTATTAGCTGTGTCTGAGAAACGTTATGCAATCCAGCGAAACAGCTCCGCCATTAAACACGAAGCTTCCACATGTTGCTGACGTTGTCAGAAAGGGGATAATTCTACTTTATGGTTTTTATTTTAATCACCTTTTTGATGACATCAACAGAGACTACAAATATAAAGGCCACGCCACAGCAGAATTTATGGCAGAGCTCAGATTGCAGTAGATTTCACAGGTGTACCTCATAAACTGGCTGTAACTCTCATTTAGGGGACAGACAGAAATTCTAACATACTGATTTTGATGAACCTCTTAAGCTGCAGACATCATTTTGATGAGTTGTGTTGACATAATAATACTGTTAATTGCATCAACTTAATATTATGTGTAATTTAAACTCAAATTTCTGCATTTGTGTATTTAAAACTGAACTCAATTTGAGGTAAATTAATAAATCGGTTTGATAACTTATTTATTCTTTGGTTGAAAAATGATCTATAGGTTGGGTAAACATGATACAAAGGACCATCCAGGGTAAGGATCAA
>NW_007579032.1:118583-146305 GCF_000690725.1 Stegastes partitus | reverse complement strand
AAAAATGATGTATATTAAGAGTTGCAAATGATAAACATTATTTAACTTTGCAAAAAACATTCAGAGAAATCACACAAAAAATCTACGCTAGCTGTTAAAAGAGAGTCATTTGTTCCTTTTAAACATTAACCATAAAATTACATCATTTTTACTATAATTATATTAACTAAAAAATATTGTTATTTTGCAGATTTTTTGCATTATTTGTCAGAAAAAAAAAGTCTACATTAGAGATTAAAACTGGTCTGTTATCTTATAGATTTTCCCTGCTTTGCAAAGTTGTAGATAATATCCCGTAAAATCACAGAAAAAAATCTGAATGTCCATGTTGACTGCAAGAAAATAGTAATTATAGTGGTCGCAGTAGTGGTGATAAAAGTGACACTATTTTACTGTATTTAAATCAACGGAAATATAGTTATTTTGCTGATCTTTACCATTAATAATACAATTTTTAAAAGTTTCTGAATGTCACAAAAATCCTGTTTTCTATGTTTTTTTCCTCCATAGTTTTTACAATTTTTTTCCCCTTTCACTTTACTGTTTGTTTTTTACAGTGTAGGACAGAACCATGAGCACAGCTGCTGCTGCTGATGTTGCACAAACAGCTCGCTGCCTGAAGGCGCTGCTGTCTGGATGTGAGACAGAATTACAATCTGTGTTGTGGTGAGCTTTATGTTTGCATACCTCCACACTGTGGCCTGGTTCTGCCCATTTGCTGGACAAAAAGCAACTGTAACCAGCAGGAGAAATGAAAAAGTGAATCCCATTAACGTCATGAGGAATGTTTTAATTGATACCAATGGAGGTGATGTGAGACAGAAGCAGCAGACAGGCTTCACCTGGCTGGAGCAGGTGGCGAGACACACTGAGGTCAAACCGGGACTGACTGCATAGTTCTGTGCAGAAATCACGTGTGATTACACTCTGGCTCTGGGCCTATATAAATCATACATGAATGAGAGCACACGGCTGAACTCTTTAGAAATGACAACTGAGCCCAAGCGGCAGGCTGTGATCCATCCATCAGAGCCGGCTGCACACTTCTACACCTGGTGACACATCCGAGCTCATCCAACCAGACGCAGAGCCTCTCTGGGTTTAACCTCAGTGATGTTGTTCGTCCCGGTCCAGCCAGTATCAGCTCGTCCTGAGTGCCTGAACTTCAAGCCAGTGCCTGCATTACTGCTGATGCTGCACCAGGCCGCCTGTCCACTCCACAGGTGCCTTACCCGATGAACATGCAACATTGAGGAGACGTGTCAGCAAAGACAGTCTGACCAGAGCCTTCAGCATCTCAGAGTGAATCTCATCCACACCTGGGGCTTTGTCACTGATGAGTTTCTTGACTCTCTCGACAACCTCTACCATGAATATGTAAGAAGATTCCCCCGAGTCTTCAGGCTCGGCCTCCTCAGCAGAGGACGAGTTCAACGAGTTCAGGAGTTCTTTAAAGTGCTCTTTCCACCACTCGACAGTGTCCCCAGACCACGTCAGCAGTTCTACCTCCCGGCTGTACACGGCCTGGGCCAAGCCCTGCCTCCCGTTCCTGAACTTCCTTGAAGCCAACCGAAAGTCCTTCTCCATAGCCGGAGTTTTAGCCTCCACAACTGTCGCAGCCACAGCCCTTTTGGCCGACCAGCACCTGAACGCTACTTCAGTCAACAGCCGAGCCAACCAGGCCCAAAAAGCCTCCTTCTTCAGCCCGACATCTTCCTTCACCGCTGGTGTCCACCAGCAGCTTTTTAGGTTGCCACTGCGACAGGCACCAGTGACCTCCTGGCAGCAGCTTCTAACAGTCATTCCTGTAAAGGAGGCTGATGATACGACTACAAAGTTGATCATCAACCTTTGGCCTAAGGTACCAGGTACACTTATGAGCCACCTTTTGCTCCAACATGGTGTTTGTTGTGTCTAATCCATGACTATCACAACAACAGAATACCACTCTGGTTTAGATCAGGCAGGCTGTTCCTCCCATTCACCCTCCTCCAGGTTTCTCCATCGCTGCCAACAGGAGCACTAAAGCCCCCAGGAGAGCTATGGACTGCCCAGGCAGCACCGCTTCCAGGACACCACCCAGAGACTCCTAGAAGGCTGAATACTCCGAACTGCTGTTCAGTGAATAAGCATGAACAACACTCAGAGTTTTCCCCTCTGCAACAGGCAGACGCAGAGAGGCGACCTTCTTATTCTTCACAGAGAACTCCAAAAGAAAATGCATAGTAACAACCGAAAAATGAATTAGCATAGTTTCACCAGAAGTTGTTTGAATTGAAAAAGATTGATGCAAACTGTTGTATTATTGTTTTTGTTGAGGACAAATATCATTTTTTAGAGTGCACACTGTAAAAAAAAGAAAAGAAAAGAAAAGAAATGTCTTCAGTGGTTTCAAACTGGTTTTTACTTTTATCTTACAGATTTTTTCATTTTGTTAAATTGCAGGTAATACTTAACACCAAGAAAAAAAGTATTATTTACATGTTAACTGTAAATACAAACACCAAACGTGTCTATAATGTTTAAAAGACATTTGACCCTAAAAATACAAAATCATATTCATTTATATCAGCTAAAAATATTTGTTTTTTTTAAAAGTGTTTTTCACTATTATTATCATCATCATCATTATTATTTACCTTAATTAATATCTTCAGCGCTTATTTTTGCTTGTGTAACTTTAAAAAGATCATACATTTAGTCTCACCTGTTGATTAATTCAGTCGGATGTTAGTTTAAATATTAGCTTATTAAAATCGTAACAGATCCAGAATCCATGGCTGGATTACAGCATCATTTCACACAAGCAGCAGTTATATTATGTGTCAACTTATTTGTGCTAATTATGCAAATTAATATGATTTAATGTCTTGTTTTGTCAGTTTACACCACTAGAAGACAATATGAAGACACACAAGGACATCTGCTTCATAACTTGATCCTCAAACCAAAATTTTTTTTCTGTGTTAAATTCCAGTTTAATTAAGTCAGTTTTATGCTCAGGCCTATATTTATGTATCTAATAACTGTGCAGCCCTGTGTGTCGTTAGACCGCATGTGGTTTTGATTACATGTTATGGAGCCTATATAAGACGTCGTTGTTTTTCTTTTGGCACCGGCACAAAATGTTGACAGACACATTTGACTGTACATTCAAATGAGGGTTGACATGCTGGGACAGTAGATCTGAAGCTCGTAGACAGCTGCTGCTATGATGTTGCACAAACAGAACGCTGCCTGGAGGCGCTTTTACGTGGATGTGAGGCGAAATTACAATTTGTGTTGTGGTGAGCTTTATGTTTGCATGTCTCGACACTGTGGTGTGTGTGTGTGTGTGTGTGTGTGTAGGTGTGTGTGTGTGTGTGTGTGTGTGTGTGTGTTTGAGAGCATGCCTCCCCTCAGATCGCCGCGCGTATTCGCTGCCAACCCTGCTGCGGTGCAGAAAACCAACGTAACTATAGCAGGGAGTAAAATGCGAGTCCCATTAACTTCATTATGAAACTGTTTTTGCTTTAATTGGCACTAATTTTACTGATGGGAGACAGCCTACATAAAGGAGAAGAAACGCTTCAAGTCCTTCGTGAGCAGACTGCAAAAATGACAAGTAAGAGGAATGCTGCGCTCCATCCAAGCGGATCACTTTTACGCACAATGGAAACGCCGATCTCATCCAAACAGAGCATCACCGGGTTTATGCTCATCGTGTCAGTGATGCTGCTCGTCCCTGTCCGACCAGCATCAGGTCACCCTCAGTGCCTGGACTTCGAGCCACCTTTCAAGCCACAGTGGCACCTGGAGTTCTGCACGCAGTACGAGGACTTTGGCTGCTGCGACCAGAAAACTGACAACACGATCGCGGAGAGGTACTGGGATATCATCGATCAGCTGGAGGTGGGGGGTCAGGAGCTCTGCGCGGACATGCTGAAGGAAATTATGTGTCAGGTAAATATATTTTCCTTTCTGAAAGTCATGCTGTGTGTTTATGGGGTTACTTGAGGATGAAGTCCCAGAATGTTTCACATAAAGCATTTTGGCACTGCGTAAAGGCGCAATGATGAGTTCCTTATGCGTTTTTTTGCAGTCTTTTCACATCTGAAGAAACTTTGATCTATAAGTTTGTGATAAACCAAATAAAGCCGTTGAAAGATATATATCATACTCAACCTATCAACATTCTTTACGCTTTGGCTCTAGTTTAGAAACGAACAGTAAATTCAAGGCTTGTCTCACTACTGGAAAGAAGTTTACCTGAATTTGTTAAAACTGCACGCACAGCTCTGCTCTCATTTAATACAGACTATTACAACTGCAGTGCACAAATCAAATATTAAATGTGATTTGTGATTGACAAACCATTGTTTCATAAAAACAATCATGTTGACAAATTCCAGTGAGGCGCTGATTAGGGGTTTTTCATAATAACTGACAGCAGGATGAGCTTACATATGCAGTTACAATTACCAACGCTGCAGGCAACCAGAGCTTAAGGTGTGTGTTCAAGTGAATTAGATTTCCTATGAAATGTTTGCCTATTCTTGAAACAGTTCCAGGTATAGAGAAGGAGGGAGGTAGTGCAGTTACTCAGAGTCAACGTATGTGTACGCAATTGGATGCTTTCATTCTTGATTTTGTAGCCTAATCATCGGCTGCCCTCTGCCCTCCCTGTCGGACATCCACAACTGTCTCAGCAGGGCCACAAGTATCACACAGGACAGCACTCATCCTGGTTTCCACCTCTTCTTCCCCAAAGCTGTCACTATGCTTAACTTAAAGCTGCACTCTGTCACTTCTATGTATATAAAGTCTACTTCACATGGATGTAATAATAATTACTTCACTCTGTGCAATACCCAACTACCACTCTGCTATGGCAATTGTTTTTTTAAAATTGTGTTTTATAGGGTTGCACAAAGTATTAGAATACATGAAGAGTTCATTTACAAAAACAGATAACTCCATTTTTGTAGATTTTCAGAAAACTTACTTTGTTGTGGTTTGCTTGAGATAATATCAATCATACTAAAGGTGAGTGGATTTAACTCAGTAGAAATGACAAAAATAGAGATAACTGAAGTTTGATTGATGTTGTCTCAGGTAGAAAATAGGAGTAGGAAAAATGGGTTTTCTCAAGGTTTGTGAAGATGGAGTTTTCTGTTTTTGCAAATTAACTTCTTGTATGTCTAGTGGTATATATTGCTGGTGCACCTCAGCAGCAGCTCTTTAAATTTCATTGTAGAATGACAATAAAGACTTTCTACTTCTATTTCTACTTCTATTTCTATTTCTAATGTCAAACGTGTGCACAATGCTGCCATAAAATCTGGTAATCAGTCGTGTTTGTCCCACCCAGGAGTGCTCTCCGTATGCCGCCCACCTCTTTGATGCTGAGGATCCCTACACACCTGTCCGAGAGCTCCCTGGCCTTTGCTCCGGCTACTGCTCCGAGTTTCACAGCAAATGCCGCCATGTGGTTAAATATTTAACAGCCAACCAGCGGCTCCAGGACGCCTCAGAGCGGGACATAACCACGTTCTGCACCATGGTGGACCTGTCCGACCAGGACTACTGCTACCCCAACGTCCTGAAGAGCCCCGGCCTCAACAGCAACCTGGGAGAGGTGGTGGAGGACCCCAGAGGGTGTCTGCAGCTGTGCCTGACTGAGGTGGCCAATGGTCTGAGAAACCCAGTGCTGATGCTGCACAGCAGGGACGACACACACCGGATGTTCATCGCCGAACAGGTTGGCTTCGTCTGGGTTTACCTCCCCGACGGCAGCCGGCTGGAGCAGCCTTTCCTGGACATGAGCGGGGAGGTGATGACCACGCCCTGGCTGGGGGATGAGAGGGGCTTCCTGGGCATGGCCTTCCACCCAAACTACCGGGACAATGGACGCTTCTTCATCTACTACTCCATCCAGTTCAACAGCAAGGTGGAGAAAATCAGAATCAGTGAGATGAAGGTTTCTGCCTCTGACATGAACACGGCTGATCCTTACTCAGAGAGGTAAGAGCGGGGAGGGTCTCCTTAGGTCTTTTTATAGCTTCAAAGTTTGTCTAATGATGTAGGTCTGCACAAACTGCACGATGAAAGGCATACAGGACTATCATTATGGCACCAAACCTTGCATAAGCATGTTCTATAAGTATAGAAATAACCCCCCGTAAGATGAGTCCCTGACACTGCATAGGAAACAAACGTCCTAAGTCATGTAAAGCCCCTCATTATATCTCTTCTGTTCAATGTGCAAAAAAATGATAAATCTAAAAATGACTGCTCCACAAACCAGATATCACATAAAAGACTCAGTTTTACTGTCATTTGCATGAACCAACTGCCTCCAGTCTCATTTGTCATCACCTCTTTCTATAAGAGACATAATCTCACTGTTTAAAGAGCGAGTGACACACACCAAAGCAGTTAAAGAGGTGAAGGATGGATCAAAGTTGGCCTCGGGGTGTGCTTAGGAATCGTGGCAACCAGATAGTTATGTCTGTACAGCAAGAACCACAAAGCGATTGTACTGAACTGCATCCTTTTTGCACTCAGGGTCATTTTAGAGATCGAGGAGCCGGCAGCAAACCACAACGGAGGCCAGCTGCTGTTCGGTCTGGACGAGTATCTGTACATCTTCACTGGAGATGGTGGGAAAGCAGGGGATCCATTTGGGAAGTACGGCAACTCACAAAACAAGTAAGGGGCTTCGGGTTTCGTCACACGTGAGCAGGAGTGGTGAATGAAGCTGAAAGATGTTCCCTTTTTTGTAGGACTAGCCCTGCAGCAATATTAGATAAACTACTGACTGCTTCACTGACAGCTTGGTTTTAAATCAGAAACATTTTAATTAAATACAAGTGTCACACAAATGATTCAAAGTGTTTGGGTCAAACACTTGGGATTTGCAAAAAGTGTATTTTCCCACAATTTATCTGTTACTTTAAGCTAAATGTTTCAACCCACAGCAACTATAAGCAAAGGATGAACACTCAAGCTTCAGTTCAACGCTCACTGTGTAACAGATTCAATACATGCGATGGAGCCGAACGTGCAGCCGTCACAGAAGATGGACAGCATGAATTTGTAAAATCATTAACACGACAGTTGAAAGTCTGTCAAACATGCTGCATAATATAAATCTTAAATTGCAGCTTTTGCTGATTGTATTGTTCCAAACAGTGATTTCTGTTTGAAAATTGGCTAATTGTGCAGCCCGACTACAAACATTTATGCATTAGCCTACATCCAGCTATTGCAACCAATCGAATACCAATCCAACCAATAATATAGATATACTGTATATTTTAATACAGCGCATAACTATTTCAATCATTTACTCACTACATTAGAGATACCGACTCTTATCCTTTACCATTATTACTATTATTTTCAGCTATTTTAGCCTTTGCTTTTAGCTAACTATTACAGTGTGTGCTCACTTAAACTAAGACCATTCATTAAGCCAACTATTCCTGATTATTTAGCAAGTGTTGCTTTTATTGCTTTTAGCAGTTTAACTATTAGCTAGCTCCTTTTAGAAGCTACAACCTTTTATGCATTACTTTAAGCTACCTGTTTGAATTTTTTGTATTCATAACGTACAGCTAACCATGACCAGATATATATTGCGTTAACAATCCATTAAATACTTAAACATTTTACTTATCAAGCCAACTATTCCTTTGGGGTGTTCTAACTATTACTATTGCTAATCATAGCCATATTAGCTAGCTTTCCACTTATCCATTACCTGAAGCAAACGGTTTCAACTGGTCCTTACATTTAGCCACTACTTTTAGCTATTTCAGCCATTTCCATTATTCTAAAAAAAAAAAAAAGTTAGTAATTTGTACAATATAACAACCATTTACTAATTTTTCAGCTGTATTAGCAATACTTGTAGAAAGTTTAGTTAATCATCCATCCCTTTTACAGGTGTATTATGAAACATTTCTGCATTAAATGTCTAAGAACAACGTAATCCAAATCACAGAAGCTTTTGGCTCTAGAAGATGTTTCACACCTCTAATCCAAGAGGCTTCTTCAGTTCCAACGGACTGATGGGGAGTATGAGACTCGTATTAATGTCGTCACCCAACAAAACCTACAGCTAAAGGCCCATTAATGACCCAAGAATTACATGCCTCCAGGTGTAAAACTACCATGTTACACAACAATGGTTGTGAAACATGCCAGGTGAGGGGTGACTCAGGATGTTAATGGAGATGACACTGCCTGGGGAGGCGTGTCAGGACTGCGTTATAAGTGGTGTTGCAGACCAGAGATGGCTGTTAAGCACCTCCATCTAGAATGTTGACACTGTTGTCTTCAAAGGAGCGTCATTTAAACTTAATGTACACATTGGTGTGGACATAGTTTCTGCCCGTTAGAAAGATTTTCATCAGCAAGGGTGTTAAGAACAACGAGTCCGAGGATCCTGTGCTTCTTCAATGTCATCAAACTATGTCTTTTGTTAGTGTTTTGGTGTAGAGACCCCCAAGGAGCAGCTTCAAACATTTAATGTCTGTTTTTAGATAACCTTTTAAAGGTTTACTCTATTTGTATGCTCACCAAGCCGCTGTTTACCCATTGCTTTAACATTTGTGACCGTATTACTTTCCACTAATTATTTCGACCATGTGTCACTCACTATTAGTAAACTAGTTAAACAGTTTTTTCAAAAGCTATCGGATTCAGCCTTTCATTCCATTCTTCTAGTCAACTATTCCATCATTTTATTAACTACTTGCATTTACCATTACTGCAGTTTTTCCGTATACAGCTGCAGTAGTAGCCAGATTTAACTACCCCCGGCTGGGTCCATTGCATTTAAGGCCTCTCTGCTGTTTTTTTGTTGCCCAGGAGTGCCCTGTTAGGAAAAGTACTGCGCATCGATGTGGATGGATTCGACTCTGGTGGACTTCAGTACAGGATCCCCCCTGATAATCCCTTCATCAGGGACTCAGACGCTCGCCCAGAGGTGTTTGCATACGGCGTCCGAAACATGTGGCGCTGCTCGGTGGACCGAGGAGATCCGGTCAGCCGCTACGGCAGGGGTCGGATATTCTGCGGAGATGTTGGTCAAAACCGCTACGAGGAGATCGACATTATCGAGAAGGGAGGAAACTACGGATGGAGGGCCAAAGAGGGCTTCGAGTGCTATGATCTGAAACTTTGCCAAAACTCGTCCCTGAGTGAGTATTTTCTGTTCTTTTGAATCCTCCCTGGTAATAAAAATAAAAAGGCTGTTTTCTGTCTGTTTGATGCGTTCGCCACCTGTTTTTCTGGCATAATTAACAGTTTTTCCATCTAATTTTGATGCTGCTTCAGATTTCGGGTTAAATTCAGTGCGTCTTTTTCTGCCACAACAGATGACATCCTCCCTATCTTTGCGTACAGCCATCATGTTGGGAAGTCTGTGACAGGGGGATATGTGTACCGGGGATGTGAATCACCCAATCTGAACGGCCTCTACGTTTTTGGAGACTTCATGAGTGGGTAAGACGGTGTTAATCTCTGCCAAAAAAAATTATAAATAAATAAAATAAAAAACTTTAACTTCTGTCAACTTTTCAGGAGGGAATGAAACGCAGACTTGTTTTCTCTGCTTGTTTAGTGAGCTTCATATTGTGCATTTTCGAATTCTCTGAAAAATGTGCATTTTTTTATGAAGTCCCATGAAGGCTGAATAAATATTTTATTTCAAATCAAAGGTTAATTTTTATCAATTACCAAATGGTGTCCTGTGTGCTAATTCTCTAAGAATTCACGAATATCCTTTGAGATTAATAAGGTTCGATGTTATTTTATCTTATCTCCATCACATGCTTTGAATCTTCTACACTGTAAAATTATATAAAACTAAGTCACAATATCTGTCAGAAAATTTTTAATGAGATATTTTCCCCAAATTGATTTGCTCAAATTCTCACCACTCAACCCCCCGAAGCTGACTCAGATGTTTATCTATCTAAAATTTGAGTTGGGTAACGTCTGCATTGATCCACTGATATTTTAAAAGACTACTTGCATAAGTAAAACCACTTAAAACTACTGAATTTAGATTCATATTTAGCATTGAGGCATTAGAACAGTATTTAACTTCCATCCATCCATTATCTATACACCACTTAATCCTCACTAGGGTCATGGGGGGCTGGAGTCTATCCCAGCTGACTCAGGGTGAAGGCAGGGGACACCCTGGACAGGTCACCAGTCTATCACAGGGCTACACTTAGAGACAGACAACCAAGCACACTCACATTCACACCTACAGACAATTTAGAATCACCAATTAACCTCAACATGTTTCTGGACTGTGGGAGGAAGCCGGAGAACCCGGAGAGAACCCACACTGCACGGGGAGAACATGGAGACTCCACGCAGAAAAATCCCGGTGCCCCCACTGGGACGCGAACCGGCAGTATTTAACTTATTTAAGTCAATTATAATAATGTAGATTAGCATATTGGCTGCTTTTTCTTTGTTTAAATGGCAATTTGTAGCAACAGGTCTGTGAAGATTCTCAGTCATCCAGGTCATGGTTATTCTGGTAGATTAATTGTAGCAACTGGACTTGCTTGAGTTCCTTGAAGACCCATATAACGAGGGAGAGGAGCAACACACCCCCAACTGAAACCGAAACTCAAGTGTTCATTGCTCCTTTAGGATATAAGTATCTGGAACTCCCAACTAGTCAGTCAGAACTGATGAAGCTTCTTGGATGAGAGGTGGAACGTCTTCAAGGAACTCAAGCAAGTTGATTAATCCACCAGAGTTTGTAGTAAGAGTAGTCATACAACTGCTAAAAAAACAGATATTTCTTAGAGTTTGTGACGTGGATATTGCGATGTCGATAATATTTTAATCAGCCCTCGTCTACATGGTTTATTAGTTGCTCTTGTATCACCCTCACTAGAATAAAGTTGAGATTAACTATTAATTCCTGCCCTAAACATATTAAACCCATGTTGGTTGGTTGGTTGGTTACAGCATGTCAACACATCAATGATTTCTGTCCGTCTTTCAGTCGAATCATGGCCTTAGAAGAAGACAGAATGACAGGAGTCTGGAAAGAAAGGAGTGTGTGCATGGGCAATAAGAAGACCTGCTCTTTCCCTGGACTCATCAACCATTACCACAAGTTCATCATCTCGTTTGCTGAAGACGAAGCAGGTAAAAGTTGGTTTGCAGCATTTCGCACTGCATTGCATTGATGTAGCACTACTGACGAGCCGTCTCTGTTTTTGCAGGAGAGCTGTATTTTCTGGCAACGACGTACCCGAGTGCCATGTCTCCTTATGGAACAGTGTTTAAATTTATGGACCCTTCGAGGTGCAGTAACAGAAACAACTTGTATTAAAACCATGTGGTGTGCTTTAAAATGATCCTTCTAGATTGCTATCCTAATCCTGCATTTACATGTTGTTAGGTTTAGCAAAGACCTGAGAGCCAACTGGGAAAACAACATCCATATCCTCTATTATACATTAGCAAAACGTAGGATACGTTGGGTCTGATTTCACCCAACAAACTGCAAACAGGAGGCGTGTTTATGTCATACTGAAGCAGTTATTTTCAGGAGTTTGTATTGTAATGTAATAATCTTGAAAGCAGCTGTATGCTCAGTTGTTTTTGATTAGCTACCAACATAAATACTTTGACTTTATTCAATATCTCAGTCTACTCCTCATGTGTATTGGTCCACACCTGCTTGGGGCAATTACTCAAAAAGACTGACATGCTTCTTAAACTGGCTTTCTTCCAAGACACACACACACACACACACACACAAAATGCAGCACGTCATCGTAAATCCCTGCCTGGAGCCACACAAATTTGAGCGTCGCACGGCGGAAAACAAAGGACGATTCTCTTCCTCTTGCATCTTCGTGATCTCTTAATTAGTCTCAAACTGCTATCATAACAACACATGTGAACAGGCTAACAGTTGGCATCCAAACGATGTAGTTTTCATCTAGAGGGGGACTATATACTTAAAACTCTTACCTCCAATCAGGTCTTGGACTGGCTGCATCCATGACTGATGGCCAGACGTTCATTTGAAACAATCCTGACTCTGTGTTTTCATACCTGCTGAACGTAAAGCCGTTGTCAGACAGACAACGAGCGTCCGTAACTACTATGTTTCTTCAGGAATGTGGAAAGGAGTGCTGATTCCTTGAAATGACGCCCTTGCCTTTTTAAAATTACCACTGTTTAACGGGCAGACGGGGTGAAACCATGGACACTGTACTGTAGGCAAAACATTTACGACGCTTGGGAATGCTCGCCTTTAAAAATTGGCTGTTTTACTTGAGCTCAAAACATTTTTTTCTTTACTCTCATTTTGAGGAGTTTTGAAAGACTGGCCTGTGTTGTGGCAGCAACTGACAATTGGACACAACTCTGTCTCACAAAAAGTTTGTTCTTATACAACTAAACTGTTCATTTTGAAAAAACAAAACGTGTTTTCTTTCCAGAAGGTAACATGATGACATACAAAAACGCTTTCTGTTTGAAAAAGTCCGTCTTAGGTGCTTGAAGGGAAGGCGGATGAATAAATCCACTATAGAACTTGTCGGATTTGTGTTCTACGTGGACCATTATTCATTGATTTCAGCTGTGGTTAGACTTACGCATCCACTAGTACTTGTTTCAGAAAGAAAATGTAATAATTTGGTTCTTCTCTATGTTCCAGGTTTACTAGGGAGTCCCACACCTTGTAATATACAACTGGTGGATGAAAAAAGGGCAAATTTTAAGCAGAAGCATGAATGACAGAGATATATTGACTCGAAACACACTTGTGACACGTAGCAAAACAAATGTAATCCAGGAGTAAATACATTTCCTTCAAAATTGAACTTAGAATGTTGTTTAGTTGTACAAAAACGTACTTTTTACAGACAGGACTACATTATCAATACAAATATCTATAGATTACAGATTGCTGGGTAGGTTTCGTGATGAATCAGGGGCACAGCTTTCTATAAAATACTTGCAATGAAGCTTTCTCACACAAAAAATGAAGAAAAGCAACCTTTTGAGGACTAAATTTAACCAGAACTAAATCTTGCATCTGTTTTTTTATGTGGGAGAATCAGTTTTGACAACCATTACATAACTTGTGCGTCTTTCTTTACCTTTATCGTTGTCCTAAAACTTAAAAAAGACCATTTATTACCTTATCAATACCAAATATGAACCGTTAAAGAAACTCTTTTTCATCTTTTGCAGGAGAGCTCCTCCGGGAAAATGCAAGCAGAAGCCGCTCCCTGTCAAAGTGAAGGGCAAGAAGTTTCCATTTGTGCCCAGGGAACGTAAGTCACCTCCACAACCTTTACCTCTGCGTTTTAATCGCTGCATCGACTCATCACTTAATGTCGTTTTTATCATGCACGCATACCAGACTTGTTAAAGAAGCCATTTGAAAGGGAAATTGACTTTGACTCAGCTTGTCTGACGCTGAAACTGTACGTTAAACTGAAATATGTGTGATATGTGAAAACACTTTGGTTTAGTCGAGGTGCGAAAACTATGAGGAACATAAACACGACGTAATTTCAGGCAACATAAACTAATGTTAAAAGTTAAGTGTGAGTTATGCATTAAACGTTTCTGAACAATCTGTTCTGGCAAGCGAACAAATTGCCTACGTTTAGTGTCCTGAGCAGACCTTGCTTTTTTTTTTTTTCTTTCTCTCTCTACATTTCATGCCTATATGCTGCCAGCTTGTATAATCACACTGGGGTCATACATAAAACTATAAAAAGCAGGCTCCCAATTCACATCAAACATAATGAAAATAGAAAGAGCACAAGCATTTCAAACATTTAGGCCTGTTTTTAGAGCCAGATATCCACTCCAAGTTTGTAAAATACAACATAAGTGGCTGCACAGATGAATAAGTAAAATGGTGAAAATGGGTACTTACCGACATCTGTGCCATTTCAGTGACTGTGCTGGACACAAAAGCGAAACCTACGAGACCACCGCCGAGAAAATTCAAGCTCACCACCAAACCGCCAGTGACAAGCAACCAGGTCAAACCCCCGGCGACGACAACGACCGGGGCCAAGATGACAACGGCGAGCAACGTCGTAAAGCTGAAATTAGCCGATAAGGAGGCGAGTGGCAAAAACAAGCTGAAGCCTCAGAAGAAAAACAAAATGCTGAACAAGCAGGAAGCTACGAAACAAATGAAGAGCAAAGCCCCGAGGCCGAAACCCGACAAACCGCCGAAGAAGACGGCAGGGAAAAAGCCCGTCGTGGTCAAAGGTAAAATGAAACCGAAGACAAATCAAACGGAGAATCTGGGCGACGTGAGGACCTCCAACAGCCTGAAGGACAACAAAATCCACACGAAGAGGAAGAGCCCCCCGAGGAAGGCTGCGCTGAAGCAAACTGGACTTAAGGTCAAAATAAAAGCAAAAGAACAGCCTGGCCTCGTGAACAAAACTATGATAAACTTGAATGTAAAAAGCAACAGAACAACGAGGCCCCAGCTGAAGATAAAAAGCAGGCAAACAAGAGATGTGAAAGCACTTTAAAAGATTGTGTTGTGACTGAGACATTATTTAGTACAATTTTGTTTTTGAAACGATCAGTGTTACTTGTTATATCTTAGAGGGATAGTTTGAAGTTTGCTTTTCAGTTGAGAGTTAGATGATAAGATTATTTCCACTTCCTTGTCTGTACAGTAAATATGATGATAGGAAAAAGGGCCTCATAGACAAATCTGCCATCTCGGGCCATTATTTCAGGCTAATATGTCCAATTCTCGATCTGAATGAATGGAAAGAGAGTCATGGCTGCAATTTCGATGGACACTGGGACATTAAAACTTCATGTATAGACTCACTAGTCTGAAAACTGCTGAGAAAGTTTGGTGACTTTTCCCCCCAATAATTTTTTTTTTCTATTTTTGCCCTCAGGTTAGACTTCTGCTATGCACTGTTTCACGACCCAAAGCTTCAATCAATGCACCACTTTTGGCTGAATGCTTCCCAGGTTGGCTGTTACAAAGTCAACGCTTGTCTTTCTTGAGTGGGACATGTCATACAACCATCATATTTAGTGTTACGAAGCTCTCCCAAAGATTTCCCAAAGTGGCGAGGCCCTCCCTGATAATGTCTCCGGTAGTCTGACTCGCCAGACGTTGCCGTAGGGTATAAGTTGGACATATTCAGCCACCGTTTTCAAAACAACAACCTCTGAGTAGCAACCTACACATTGAACATTTTTTGTTTTGCCAAAGATTTGAATCATGCTATAAGGCAGCCCTGCTTTTTAGTTAGCAACTATAATGTCAGCGCTGGTCTTCCTGCATGAAAATGTTCCACTAGAATAGTTCCCCGGGCTTAACATGACTCATGGCAATTATGTTTTATGGCTTAAAAAGTACAAACAACTGCCCCTATAGCAGGATGATATGAAACTATTCTCTAGCACTGTGGCAATAGGTCTGCCTATGAGAGGCTACACATCTGGCTGTAGTCATTTAGCTTAGCATAGCACAAAGAGTGATGGCAAAGGAAAACAGCTCATCAGGATTTCTCCAAAGGTGACAGAATCTAGCCACCAGCATTTTTAAAGCTCACTAACTAATCTTGGTTGGGTAAATTGACTGTACGTAAAGACGGTTGAACCCACCAGGACGTCATCCAGAGGTTTTCAAAAGAGCGTTTTTGGAGCTCTTTGGTGGCGGCTCTGATCTGACCACCAAATAATCCAAAAATGAACAAAGTATTAGAGCGTAAGTCGAGCCAGGCCAACATGTCTGGACCATGAACTGTCCTGTGACGACTTGTCATTTATGACGGCCTTCATTCTGCATGATTGTAGTTCTTAATACAGTTTAAACAAAGTTCCTTACAGTTTTCTACAATTCTTTAATTTCGTTTAGCAGACGCTTTTATCCAAAGCGACGTACATCTGAGAGTAGATACAACACAAGCAAGGATCTAGTCAGGAGAGAACCATCTAGATAAGTGCCATAGAACAAAAACTTTCATGAATTGAGACATTAGCTTAAAAGACCAAAACCTTTTTTGTACCAATTTCTTCTGTAGAGTTGGACATTTTAACATTAGGGTCTATGGGGATTGGCTCAATTTTGGAGCCAGCCTCATGTGGACATTAGGGGAACTGCAGCTTTCAGCATTTCTGCGTAGTCTTCATTTTTCAGCACTGGAGGCTGCAGCTTGAGCCGAGTTTGCAGTTTTCCTCTACTCTCAGTTTTTATGCTAAGCTAAGCTAGCTGTCACCGCACTGTTGCTTTGAATTTACTGTACAGACAGGAAACTTGTATTGATCTTTTTGTCTACCTTCAAAGGAAAAAAAAAAAAGTCTCAAAAATGTCAAACTATTCATTTAGGGTACAAAGCACACAACTGTTGCACGCAATTATGCATGTAATGACACTTCTTCCTTTGCATTTTATTTTTGACTGTCGTAAAACCGCTGGTCCAAGTTAATCACTGCCCTGGCTGTATTTAGAACATATCAAGCAGGTTTGAAGTCTAAATAAGCACAAAACACGCAGAAAAAAAAAAAAAAACTGCTCCTGCTCATGCCAAGGCCCAGTGTGGGTAAATTACTCTAATTTTACAGAACATACAAATGTTAAAAATAAACATTAGAAAGTGTCTGTGTGTCTCCGAAGCTCTCTGTAATTAAACTCCACACTACTGATCATAACTGAAACCGCCGAGACCAGCTTGTGTATAATGACGGCTGTAAACGTAAAGCTGCCCCGACTTCCACGTGCAGTTGTGCACGCTGAGGTCGCATAAATTTCACATTCCAGCATTTTTCTAAGCTGCCAATCTTCATGCCTAAGTTATGCATTTCATAATTCTTGGAAAGCGATGTGCTTTAACTCTGGTGTTTTGACGCTGGCGGGAAAAATGGGTCATCTGGGGATGCAGTGAACGACTACCACGACTGCTTTGTCAATACACAGAATGATAAAACGTTACTACAAACACACCATCTTGTTCAATAAAATTACATAATCTTACTTAAAAAGACACAAAGATGCTGCTATTGTATAAACTTTGGCAATATTGGCTTTCAGACACCGAAAGCTGATGATCTTTGTCTGAAATTGATGAATTTGACCTGTGAACCAGTGAGAGTTGCTGTTTTTTTCTTCCATACTTGCACTCCAGTCTGGATTATGTACATTTAGATCCACTGTAGAGAGGATACAAATGCCATTAATGTGGGTAAAACAGACAATGAATTACTCCTAATATAAATAATTAACCATTTAACTTGTTCACAAGAACACATGATAATCATTGATCAGCCCAATTAAATGCTAGTTTTGCTTGGAAAACTTGGGTCCTGACATTCATGTGGATGTTACTTTGACACATAGCGCCAACCTTAACTTTGCAACTCAACAAAAACTGCTCGAGGAACACAATCAAGAGCCATCCCATCTGCCAAATTCCCAAGATCCCAATCTGTTCGAGCATTTGTGGGATGCCCTAGAACAATCTAGATCCACAGACACTCCCCCCCCCCTCAACCCACAAGACCCAAAAGATCCACTGCCATCGTCCCCAGAGGTCCCATGTCCATGATCCCATCTGATCAGGGCTGTTTGGAGGAGCTACACAATATTAGACAGCTGGTTTTAATGTTGAGGTGTTTCTCAGCTGCAGGTCAGACAGACTGAAGCAGGCAAGTGAACTAGGAACTAATTCTTCTTCACAATGACAGCCGGCTAAAGGCAAACATGGTCTCAATGGTGAAGGGAGACACCAAAAGTATATAGAGGGAGGACAAATAGACTGCTGGCATGCACAAGACAAAAGAAATCACAACTAAATTCTATTTAACTGGCAGAAGCGCAGAGTTTTTGACAGCAAAAAAACAAACTTGATAAACTACATGAACGGCCACCAAGAAACCAGAAACTGCAATTAATTAAAAGCCAACATAAAGCAGCTCTGAATGAAGACTTAATTATTAGAGGCAGAACAGTTTACTAAGCAGAACATGAATATGGAAAATGTTTGTTTGTTTTTGTAATTCTACAACAAGTAGAATTTAACATAATCTGCAGTTATTTATTCAAATATCTGCATCATATTTGCTGCCATGTTCTGGAAACATCTACTAAAGAAACGGCAGCCAGGATGTGCATCAGCATCTGGAATGTATTTGACTTCATATCCTGATGTTTGGAGCTTTAGATTTGGCAAATCCTGCCAACGGTGCTGAACAATCTAAAGACAAACATTCACTGCAAGAGTCGAGCTTAGTTTGCAAAAGGATGTAATTATGTCACCCAATGACTAACAATCACTTCCGTTCTCCTTTTGCTTTTTACAGAAAATGCAAATTCTGTGACTAATTTTATCAGTTGCATATTCTTAAACTCAACTGGAGTCAATTTAATGTGGAAAAAAAAAATTACTCTGTTTTTAAAGTGATTACATTTTTAAATCGGATCAAATATAAGATAATATCGTTTAATCTCATGTCAATCCTCATAGATTCCACTGTAATCACCTGCACTATATATAAACACTGTAGACACATTTCTTCAGCACTCTTCAGTGATTCATAAAGGATAATAAAGCTAATAATCCTCCTAAGCCATGATCATTGTTCTATGAGGTGAAATGCTTGCACAGCATGCTAATATTTTGCAGGATTCATGTTAGTTTAGCAGTGTTAGCATGCTAACATTTTTTTATTTTGCACTAAGTACAACTGAGCATGATTTGGAAACCCAAAGGATTTGCAGGTGTCTGGTCATGAAACCACAGTCAAAGAAAAAGTCACAAGTTCAATAAAATGGATCATGAATATGTGACAAACCACAGATCGAAGTGATGGACAGTTAACCATACCGTCATAAACCACCAGACATAAAGACACAATCAGTGTTTGGGAAGGAAGCATAAAATTGTTGAATCAAGGCAAAATCTAACTGCTGGAAAATCAAAAAACTAAAAAGCTATCATCGACGGCACCTTCTTTTCGGGAAGGAACTCAAATCATACTTTCTAAAGCGTCAGTGAAGTCATTTTGTGGCCTTGCAGGCTTCAGTTTTGCGAGTATCATGTTAATTTAACGGTGTTAGCATGCTAACATTTGTTATTTAGCACCAAGTACAGGGAGGATTATTTGGAAGGCCAATAGTTTTGCAGTTATATTATCTTAAACCAACATCAGACAAAGAACAAGTCACAAGTTCAATTGATTTACTCTTTATAAGGATGATGAATATCTGACAAACTGTACATCAAAGTGCTGGATCGCTAACTGACACGGTTAAAGATACAATTGGTGGTAGGGCAGAAAGCATGAAATGATTGAATTATGGCAAAAATAGCCTGCTGGAAAAACAAAAATAAATAAATAAATAAATAAGCTATCATTGATTACACCTACTTTTTTGAGGGAACTCAAATCATATTTTGCATAGCTTCAATGAAGTCATTTTGTGGCCTTACAGGCTTCAATTTTACAGACATTGTGTTATTTTAATGGTATTAGCATGCTAACATTTGTTATTTAGCACTAGTTTTCAGGTATCTGGTCTCAAACCAAAATCAGACAAAGAAAAGATCACAAGTTCAAGAAAGTCAACAGGACTAGACCTTCATAAGGATCATGAATATCTGACAAACCACGGATCAGACTGATGGACGGCTAACCGACATGGCTAAAGACACAACCAGTGTTCAGGAAGGAAGCATAAATAACATGCTGGAAACACAAAAAAACTGCACCTTTTTTGTGAAGAAACTCAAACCTTCTTTTGTAAATCATGAGTAAAGTGTATTTGTGGCCTCGCAGGTTTCAGCAGGCTTAAGAGTTGCACCCTGAACGTATTCATGGATCACATGTGAACAGTTTCTTTAAGTCTCATGGCCAAAGCTCATGATGAACCATCTGCTATGCGCTAGCACCAAGATAAACGATGACAGCAGCTGATATCTGTTACATCTGGATGTGCAATAGAGTAAAACTTGGCTCGCGAGGAGATCATCTGCTGAACCGTCAGAGAAACAGACATCAGGCTGGAAAAGGCAAACCAGGTCTTGGTGGCAGCTTTGCTCGTTAAATTAGTTACATGAATGCAGTGATCTATTCTCCCCAGGGGAGCGACACCCAGCTCAGTGTTCCTAACCCTTCCCAGATACCAGATTTTATCAAGTTGTCATGAGTTTTTTCCCATCACATCATTTTTTATGCTTTTTGTATTCTTTAATGCTGCTGCAGAGTCTTTTGAGGTCAAAGAAACTGGTTTTAAAGTTCATTTCTGTTCAGTCTTCAAGTAGCGGGTCGTGAAGTTCATCTGCAGCGTCTTTACGCCGAATCTGCTTTTCCTTTATATTGTCACTGTTTTTGTCTTGCAGCTCAGTAACTCCTTCTCTGTGTAAACTGATCTTGTCCCTTTCAGTCATAAATTTCTCGTGACATTCTTTCCTTTCCTTCTGTAAAGCGGCACGTTCCAGTTTTTTTTTCTTTAATGACAGCGTTCTCCTCTGTGATATTGTTTAACTGACTCTCTCAACTGCTCGCCCCAGCTCTGATTTGCTCAGCCTGCCTTTCTATTTCCTTTTCCAGCATTTTAAAAAAAAAATTAATTTTGAACTCTAACATAAATCTCCTCAGCGTTTTCTGCTTCAAAAGTAGTCGTCTTCATTGCTGCTTCTACATATAAATGTACATTCATATAACCTTTTTCTTTCATTCGGCTTCTTTCAGATTCTAACATGACAACTAACAACTTATTAGACATTTTAAATAGCTGCTTCAAACTGATGTGTTATGAAATAACAGTGTGTTGTTGTAGGTTTAAGGATTGTGTACTGAAGCATTACATCAACCACTGCAACCACCATTAAACCTCAGCAGATGCAGGACAAAATTTAACTTGTGCTGAGTCATTTAAATCTCTAGTGGGTGTTGATAGATTTGTATTTAAGTCGACTGTGTGTCCTCTGTGTGTTTAGTGTATGTTGAGGTTCTTTAAGCCGCACATCCCTGACAAATTACAGACTCAAGCCACTACACATTCATCACCAGTTTAAACAACAGGGTGGTGCTACACAAATCCGCTTTCGGGATGTTTGCCTTGTAGCTCCGACACATGCACGCACCCAAACGGGTATTTCCTCCAAAGTGCATGTTTTCTGACAGTAAAGAGACCAAGCAGACGTCTTTACCTGTTGTGCAACAGCTCCCGTTGGCTCCGTTTGTCATTACCTGGAGCTGCTTTGCCAGAGAGGCGACTCTTTGAAGTGCACGGATGAACAAAACTACCAAAGCACTTTGCTGACACATGAGATGACGTGAAACCCATTTTAAAAGGAGGATGTTTGCAGATTTTATCGTTTTGGAGCGTTTTTGATTGAGTTCTTTGAAATAAAGTTTACACGTAACAAGTTGATGCTGAAATAAGTGACTGATTTATGAAACGGTTTTCCATTCCACTACGTCATTATTTTAAAAATACCAAGTCATTATTTTGAGACTTTCAGGAGCTTTTCTTTCATCACACTTGCAGGAATGGACTTCCATAACTCAGAACTTTAATATGTGCTTAAATTTTAGTGTTTTGAAGCATTTGGGTTGAATTCCTTGCTGAAGATTTCACTAAAATGTGAAAATGATTTTCTATCCATCCATCATCTATACACCGCTTCATCATCACTAGGGTCATGGGGGGCTGGAGTCTATCCCAGCTGACTCAGGGTGAAGGCAGGAGACACCCTGGACAGGTCACCAGTCTATCACAGGGCTACACTTAGAGACAGACAACCAAGCACACTCACATTCACACCTACAGACAATTTAGAATCACCAATTAACCTCAACATGTTTTTGGACTGTGTGGGAGGAAGCCGGAGAACCCGGAGAGAACCCACGCTGCACGGGGAGAACATGGAGACTCCACGCAGAAAGATCCTGAGTGTCCTCCCCAGGACACGAACCGGCGACCTTCTTGCTGCGAGGCAACAATGCTAACCACTGATCCACCTTGCAGCCCAAGAAACTGATTTTGAGAAAGTTATTATTTTGAGATACTTTATTATTATTTTTACAATAGAAAGTTATTAATTTGACATATTAAGTCATTATTTTTGAAATACGGAATCATTATTTTACAGTTATTAATCTGAGCTATTGTCATTATTGTTTACATAATAAATTATTATTTTTGAGATACTATGTAGTTATTTTGAAATGTTAAGTTCTTAATTTTTAAATATTAGGTCTAATTAAGGCACTCAGTCATTATTTTATTATACTAAGTCATTATTTTAAGGTATTAGGTCAATAGTTAAGATATTAATTCATTGTTTTGCGATATCAAGTCATTATTTTAAAATATTAAGTCATTAATTAAGACACTAATTCATTGTTTCAACTGTCTTCACACTTCCGATAATGAGCTTCCATGACCTAAAACTTTAATGCTACATACTTAGACTATCACAGCTTTGAAAATCTACTTTATAACCTGTGTGCTATTGAATTTATTTAAATAAACTGTTAATTGGGGTCGTGGGATGGCGTGGTGGCGCTAACCAGATGACTTGTTTTAATCAGCTGGAAAAAATCAATCAATCGTTGGGAAGCTGAAAAGTAAACAAAAAAAAGTTGGAATTCTTTCACAGCCTGAGAATCATAAAACACGACTCCTTTATTTACAGCTTTTTAAAACATCCTTAATGAACACTTAATGCTGGCAGCAGATGGACTATTTTACACACTTTTGTCTCATTACGTCTGAATTACTGCAACACTCTTTTGACCTGAAAGAACCTAAAATCCACTGATTGACTCCAGACCGTTCACAACTCAGCTGCCAGCCTTTCAACGTCAACCAAGAGATGTGATCACTTCGCTCCCGTTTTATCCTCTTTACACTGGCTCCCAGTAAGTTTTAAAACTAATTTTACTGCTCCGTCATGGCCTCTCTCCCAGCTCTGACATCTTATTACATATGCACTGCCAAGCACCGAGAAATCCTCACGCAGGGGGCTTTTTTTTAGGGTCCCGCCTGAAACCTAAAGAAGACAGAGTGCTTGCAGTCAAAGCCTCAAGGATCTGGAAAGATCTGCCCGAGAAAACCATGCCGACTCCATGAAGTCCCTTCTTATGACAGAATGTGTTCTGATTTATTCAAATTTTTATTTCCTTTTGCAGCACTGGACCACTCGGAACCACGCAGGTGGCAACAGCCAATCACAAACCAATGAGTAAAACCAAAACGTAGCTTTTCCCACACGACAGTACAGACTTTTTGCACATACATGAGACTGTTTGTACGTTTGAGGCTCTGATAAACCTATACACTGTATATAAAAGAAAGATGTTGCCTCTGAATCTGAAAAATGAAGCCATCAATGTGCCGTAAACCTGCAATCATTCTAACTGCCACCAGGGGGCGACTCCTCAGAGGTCTGATTGTGTAGACGTCTATGAGAAAATTAACCAAATTCTCACTTGGTTTATTAACTCAGTAAACATTTTCCTAAATAGTTTATGGTCTCAATTGCTAGTTTTAAGTCTTCATCAGCGCAGCATAATGTTCATTTTATAAATTATGGTCTCATTTAGAGTAAAACAGACATTAAACTTTGACATTTAATCGAGAGGTTGCTGCTATTTCATTGTGCATGATGTCCTTAATTAGATCTTTGCTACGTCTGGTTTCAAAAGAGCAAGATAACAACTATTAAATTCCAAACTCAAGATTTCACAACGGTAGTCCGAAATCTAACAGGTGATGATGCTACATCCACCTTGGCTTCATCATTAACTATGTTTTACTGTCATATTACTGCTTTATTGTTTGGCTGCTGTAAGAGTGAAAACAGCCAGAGATATTGTATTTTTTAATCAGTGGGTCTGAAATAACTTTTATTGTCGGTTGAAAAGAGATGGATGACTGATCGCTGGTGCAGAGGTAGGCAATGTGTTAATTCGGCACTGTAAGGTAAATAATGTGAGCACACAGCAGTTCTTTATTTGTTTTCAGGCTGAGCACTGACTGTCACTCATTTTAATATTCTAGATAATTTAGTCTGTATTTATCTGTTTGATTGTGTTTATTTTGATATAAAGGTGCAAAAAAAATGGGATTTTACATGAGGGATTATGGAAAACTGATTAGGTTTGATTTATTACCTGAACCTCCAAAACAGTCCTGTTTTTATGGTGTACGTATCTGATTTTGTATTGGTAATCTTAGACAAAAAACAGGATAACAACAACGACAGAACAAGGGGCTGATTTTGAGAAAGTTTCTCATTATTTTAGGACACTGAGTCATCAATTTGAGATATTTAATCTTCTTTTTTTTTAATATTTGGTCATCATTTGGAGATACAAAGTCATTGTTTTGAGACACTAAGTCATTATTTTAGTATACAAAGTCAGTATTTTAAAGATCTTTAGTCATTATCTTAAGATATTAAGTCATATTTTGAGACACTAAATCATTATTTTGTCATACTAAGTCATTATTTTAGTCTGCACATCCATTATTTTAAAGATATCTAGTGGTTGTTTTAAATACTAAGTCATTATTTTAAGATAGGAAGACATTATTTCTGAGATAAGGATCATTATTTTTAAGACAATAAGTCATTATTTTGAGATAGTAAGTCATTATTTTAGAATCTTAAGTCATTATGTGCTTATTTTGACTTATAGAATCCTATTTTTTAAGTACACTGGCAGAGACGGGCTTCCATATTTCAAAACTTTAGTATATAATTAGATTTCAGCGTTTGGGAGCATTTTGGTTGTTTGTTTTTTGCAATAAAAGTCACTGGTAACAAGCTGGTACTGAAATAAATGACTCATATTGAGAAAGTTTCTCATTATTTTAAGATACTGAGTCATTATTTTGAGATACTAAGTCTGAGATGACTAAGATACTACTTTTTTTTTTACTCACAGGATGCCTTTTGTCATCACATCGGCAGAAATGGGATCCATAGATGAATGGATTTTGTATTAGTCATCTCACAAAAACAAAACAAAACAAATAAAAAACATTGACTCTGCAGGCTCTTGTTCCAGTTCAGTAAAGCCAACGTCGCTCCCTACTGGCCATTGTATGCAACTAAAAGTGGTTCAGTGTCTGGTTTGGTTCGTCCAAAGTTTAAACAGAAGAAATCTGGGGTTAAAGAGACAAAAGCCTGTTGGTCACGTTAGTAGATATTCTGCTTTACTTCCTGATCTGACTCTAACAACAGCACTGAACGGGTTAAATGAAAGCTTTCCATCACTGACTCTATGCTGGTAAAAGTTTGTCTAAATACCAGTTGGAACACATGACGACAGAAGAGTCTGGAAACATTTACCCTGAGAGATGATACACAACAGGCAACATCATTTTAGTTTTTCTTTTACAGCAGTGACAATCGGCTTTACAGTTTAAAAGCATATAACTGAAATTAATCGTTTGTGTGTTGACAGCCTAAAACCAATGTCACAAATATCCCGTTTAGATAAAGCGACATCTTGTCCTGCTGTGATTTAACTGTTAAAATGATTATATTTAAGTTACGTTTGTTGTGTTTTAAAATGACAAATGTGCTTTAAAACAGGAAGACATGAGTGTTTTAACAGCATTAAAAAGGGGAAATGTTTATTTTTTTATAAATGAAAAAGTGGTGGAGGAAGTATTCATAACCTTCACTGAAGAAAAAGTACTAATACTACTCTGTACAAGTATTCTGTTACTAGTAAAAGTGAACTGAAAATTAAAGGTATGTATCGCCACAGAAATGTACTTCAAGTATGAAAACTCAGAATATTCAATGCAGAAAAATGTCTTCTGTGACTGTTAGATTATATATTAGAGCAGAATTACTCATCAGCCAGTTGTTTGCACAGATTGTTTTCTCTAATAGTCTGTTGATGGATTAATGATAAATGCCGTCAGAGGGGATCTAAAAAAATTCTCAAAATACTATGTACCAATACCAATTTTCTGAAAATTGATAAATTGATTATTTGACTAATAATTTCAGCTGTACCTGTAACATATTTAATAAGTCCTTCATGTATTTCGGTAGTCTGTAAAGTAACTACAGATAGCAGACAAGACTCAAGGGAAGTACCTCACATGTGTACATTTAGGGTTCAAATCCTGACAATGACTGAATATTTGGTCGTTTCAATAAAGACTGATGTAAGTTTAAAAATCAAACTTACTGAAAGTGGAACAAATTATTAATATAGTGCATTTTATGACCACAGACGAGGGGAAAAAAAATTGTGGCATCATGTTCTCAAAGGTTTAAAAAAAAAAAAAAATCAGGACTAAAAATGTACTCAGTGAAAGTATAAGGTAAATATTTTGAGTATTTTTTATTATTGTTGTTATTATTACTACTACAATAGTATTGTAACAACAACAACAATAATAATAATGCTGTTTGTTTAATGCAGACACTTTTGTCCTGAAGGTAACTGTAACTTTGTTAAAAAAAACTTTTAAAAAATGCACAAGGGTTAATTACAACACTTGATTAAATGTACTGAGCACTGATGAAAAAAAATGTAAGAATTATTAGCAAACAGACAAAATTCTAAATATTCTGCTACTTTTTATGACTAGACTTGATGAAAGGCCCAGCAGGACGTTTCTGTCCCGTTTATTCCACTAAGTATTACAGTAAAGCTTCATTTCTCTCTTCAGCAGCAGCAGCAGGTAGTTTGAGCTTCTTTAATAACAAGTGTTCACAGTGTGCAGTTGTTGGACGTGTGTTTAATTCAGAGTTCATTCATTTCACACACCAGCCTGACATCATGACAATTAGTACAACCTACATGATTGTTGTGATATAAAAGCTTTAAAAAATCATCCGGCTGATTAGTCTCTTCATTACAAATGTAGTGTTTCTACAGCTTTAGTGCTCGATTTCTGTTCATACTTGTGTACATTACATGAATTGAAGTGCTTTTTTTCTTTAGTGTTGACTGATTTCAAACTCCTCTCTGGCCTCCTGAACGTCTCCACGTCCCGTTTCTTTCCCGTCCGTCAGCGGGTGATCTTGTAAACCACGTCCCCGACCTGAAGGACCCCCGTCTTCTTCACCGTGTGCACCTGCCCGAACAGCGGATCCGCTTTGTAGATGTGCTTCTCGGACGGGTCGCACAGACGGTAGCTGCGAAACGAACGTGATCAGGGTGAGTTTAAAGACGGTTCAGAGTCTGGAAAAAAGGCCACTGAGAGGCTGCAGTACAAAGCAGTACTTGGAAGTACTCTATGATGACATCGGACACTTAGATCTGACGATAACATCAGTTGTAATATTTGTTTTCTCATCAGGGTCAGTATCACTCAGCATGTAATGTGTAATATGTCATGTCTCAGGTGCAGTAGTTCAGTTTTATGTGTCATATTTCAGTTTAACTCAAACGTTTGATTTCATGAGCAATATTTCACTTTCATGGCATTTTTCAGGTGCAATATTTCATTATCATCACTCATTACCTCTGTACAATCACCAGCATTACTTTTTACTCTTCTCTTCTATTTTAGCTTTTTATCTATTTTATTTCAGCAAAGTATCAGACTTACATCTTCATGCTTTTCTACTTTTTAGACACTACATTTCTGATGTTACGTCATTTAGTTTTTTCCTTCGGGATTATTAAAGTGCTGCTAGGTGGAGCAGTGGTTAGCACTGTTGCCTCGCAGCTAGAAGGTCACTAGTTCGTGTCCC